>NC_079218.1:14007996-14245496 GCF_029633865.1 Lampris incognitus
GGGGACGGGAGAAAATGACAGGAGAAAAAAGGAGGAGAGGGAACTCTCTTATGTCATACAGTTCGAGTTTTTTTCCATCAAACATTTTTCCATCTTCAGTTGCGAAGGAAGAAGTCACTTGGATGAGTGATGAAACATTTCTACCACTAACTGTTGCATCCAGATGAACTGATTCAACTTTCTGGGATTTCCTTACCTGGATTAATGAGCATGCGTAAAGACATTTCCATCATTCATATGCCTTCGGAGGTTTTCCGGGCATGTCCAACTGGGAGGAGACCCCGGGGTAGACCCAGAACTCATTAGAGGGACTACATGTCCAATCTGGCCTGGGAATGCCTTGGGATCCCCCAGGAGGAGCTGGAGGGCGTTGCTGGGAAGAGGGACATCTGGAGTGCCCTACTTAGCTTGCTGCCACCACGACCCGACCCCGGAGAAGCAGCTGATGATGAGATGATATGAGATGAGATGAGATATCAGTTATGATGTCATTTTGCTTCATTTTGGAGATTTTGGATGTGGGACCACTCACTGCTGGACTCATCTTTACAACGGTATCTTATGGGACAAGTGGACAGGAGTGTCAGACATGTTTCAATAAGTCAATTTTAACCCATTTATCTAAACCAGGTATTTGGAAGTGCAGGTTAAAAGTTATCATGTGAGATGTCCAATATGATCAATGGTGGATGCAGAAAGTAGAAGCCTATACTTACCGTAGGTAGTAGTAACCATCCATAAACTAGCCGGCCAGCACCATAGAGAAGTCATAGAGAATGGACAGTCATGGACATAGTCTGACTGACACGGTAAGGGAGTTTGTTGTTTGAAGACTCTGTTTTGTTGTTATTTTATTGCTATTGTTGCTGCAGTGTTGAAGAGCTGAAACTCAAGAATTTTACTCTCTTATATTTTTAGAATGAGACGTAACAAATAAAGACTCTTGAATCACTTGTCCCATAAGACACCACTGTAAAGCGGAGTCCATCGGTGGTCCATGTCCAACATCTACTGAATGAAGTCGATGAATAAAATGAGATCATAACTGATATGTATGATGGAAAACACTATGAAAATAAGACCCAGGTTGTAAAAAAAATAAAAATTATCCTTTAACACAACCTGTTGTGAGTGTCTTCTGGCTCACAAGACTCATAAAATTCTATATTACCAGCTGTAAAACAGGCCTCTGGGGGTCTTCTGTAAACCTTAAACTCCCTCGCGGATCCCACAGCGCTCAGAATGAGTTCAGTAACGTTACTGTTTGGTCTTGACGAGACTGTGGAACGTTAACGTAGTCTTCATATCAAACTAATCAAAAAAGACTTAGAAATGAATAAATATTGAAATGAATTGGGGACTGGCTGCACTAGAATATTTCACCAGCAAAAGACGAGGCCTTCAACAGCCACTCCTAGCAGACACAGTTCAGCTCATTTAAAGACGAGTGCAAAACTCAGCTGTCACCAGTTCCTCTCTTTACAGGTCTATAGCGAGCCAGCTCGCCTTCCTTATGGTTCACTGTAGTTATGCATGACGGAATTAAAATAATAATAATAATAATAAAATTAAAAGAGCACCATAAACGTGTACACGCTTTTGCCAGTTATTCTGGGAAACTCTGACATCTAGTGACAAAAAGCAGCGATGATATGGATTCTGTACTGCAGAGCGGCTTTTGATTATGGTATCGTGGGTTACGTTTTTCACCCTTTTTACCTTGAATATTCACTTGAATTGTTTGTTTTGTTCACTTTGGCTTTTAGAAACAGAATCAAGATTGCTTTAAACACAAATTGGAAAAGTACAAATTAATGTTCCTTATGAAGTCACTGTAGACCCACTGACTTGACTAATAGTGCCACAGTGCATACTGATACACATGGTACACGGACAACAGACTAACATAGTACCACAATACATGCCTATACACATGGAACACAGACAACAGTACCTCTAACAGACTAACATAGTACCACAGTACATACTGATACACGTGGTACACAGACAACCTCTAACAGACCAACATAGTACCACAGTACATACTGATACACGTGGTACACAGACAACCTCTAACAGACCAACATAGTACCACAGTACATACTGATACACATGGTACACAGACAACAGTACCTCTAACAGACTAACATAGTACCACAGTACATACTGATACACATGGTACACAGACAACCTCTAACAGACCAACATAGTACCACAGTACATACTGATACACATGGTACACAGACAACAGTACCTCTAACAGACCGAAATAGTACCACAGTACACACTGATACAAATGGAACACAGACAACAGTACCTCTAACAGACTAACATAGTACCACAGTACACACTGATACACATGGTACACAGACAACAGTACCTCTAACAGACTAACATAGTACCACAGTACATACTGATACACATGGTACACAGACAACAGTACCTCTAACAGACCAACATAGTACCACAGTACACACTGATACACATGGTACACAGACAACAGTACCTCTAACAGACCGAAATAGTACCACAGTACACACTGATACAAATGGAACACAGACAACAGTACCTCTAACAGACTAACATAGTACCACAGTACACACTGATACACATGGTACACAGACAACAGTACCTCTAACAGACTAACATAGTACCACAGTACACACTGATACACATGGTACACAGACAACAGTACCTCTTAACAGACTAACATAGTACCACAGTACACACTGATACACATGGTACACAGACAACAGTACCTCTAACAGACTAACAAAGTACCACAGTACACACTGATACACATGGAACACAGACAACAGTACCTCTTAACAGACCAACATAGTACCACAGTACACACTGATACACATGGTACACAGACAACAGTACCTCTAACAGACTAACAAAGTACCACAGTACACACTGATACACATGGAACACAGACAACAGTACCTCTTAACAGACCAACATAGTACCACAGCACATACTAACTGCTGCGTAGCTGTGGGTGGGCCTTGGTGGGTCTGAGCCCACCCATTTGGCACCCAGGCCCACCCAAGCAGAAGGCTTCCTTTTTTTTGCTGGATCGTCCAGTGAATAGCAGTCAGTGAAGACTGTTTAAATTATCGGACTACGTGACCAATAAAAATAAAACAGTTCTTGTTCCTTGTTTACCATATGATGATGATAGGTCAGATGCTTTGAGTGGCAGTGCGTTTCGCAAATGCCAGATAGTGAGCAGCCCCTCCTCTTTCACTCTGCGTACAGAGTGCTCTGACCAATGGGGGCCGTGACCCCCCAGGCCCCCACGTGGCCACGCCCCTGTGTGTGTGTGTGTGTGTGTGTGTGTGTGTGTGTGTGTGTGTGTGTGTGTGTGTGTGTGAGTGTGTGTGTGTGTGTGTGTGTGTGTGTGTGTGTGTGTGTGTGTGTGTGTGTGTGTGCTCATGCCCAGGACAACTGGCCATAAGGCGCATAACACCTGCTCCATTTGTGCACGACAAAACAGCTCTCTTCTCCCACACACTGTTTAATCCAAATATAGGCTAATTAAAAGGGTAGCCCCACCACCAAAATTCAGTCATATTAGACACATGCTATCATTCCCAAATCCCAACTTTAATGCTGTGAAGTTGTCCATGGAAGATTGATAACCAACTCATTATTTAATGACCTGAACATACTATACATCAGATTCACATGGGGGGAAAAAATACATACTGGGACCTTAAACAGCCCAAACATAGGCAGTGTGCACATAAACCTCTTTTCTAGTCTGGACCTCATTCCTGACCAGGCTTACATGGGTCCCCCTGCTCCAGCGGTGCTATACGGCATCCGGTGTCGTGCTCTCTGAGGGCTGACGGAGCGGGGGCGGGAGCTGTCGGAGTTGGGCCCTCTCTTGTCCCAGAGCCCAGGAAAACTGACCCAGTGTTCCCCCCGGTGTCGGTGGCCCTTTATGTACCTCTATCCATCCCATGGTTAATGATGCTGTTGAGTCTGTCATCTGTGTGTGTGTGTGTGTGTGTGTGTGTGTGTGTGTGTGTGTGTGTGTGTGTGTGTGTGTGTGTGTGTGTGTGTGTGTGTGTGTGTGTGTGTGTGAGAGAGAGAGCATGTGGCGACCTTGCCAGGCTATGTGATGCTGCTACCATTCGTCTTGGTGCCTGTTACATTTCCTCTGATGATGTATAAGGCTTGTATAATTAAACTGTGGTGCATTCAGGCAAGTATAGTTGTAATGGCCTATTTTGGTCAACATTTGCATTTCAGAACCTATTAAGTATGATTGGTCTTGGCTGGCTAGGTCCACCTGATTTTCTTTGTGCCCACCCACACTGTGATTTTTGCCTACGCTATAGCATACTAATACAAATAATACACAGATAACAGGGCCTCACGTTGAGCCTTTCTTTCCTATCTAAATTTCAACAAACAAGTGCAAGTGTACTTTTTTGTTCCCTCCTTCAGGGTCCTTCAACGCCAACCTGCGTCCTCCTGAAACCTTCTTCAAGGTAATCTTCTGGCTGGGATATTTCAACAGCTGCCTCAATCCCATAATCTACCCCTGCTACAGTCGAGAATTTAAACAGGTACTACGACAACTATAACCACTGCTACTACTGTTACCTCAGTTGCTACTTCCACTAACACTAGTACTGCTACTACTGTATCTACTGTATTACTACTGCTGCAACCACTACTACAAACACGTCTCCTACTACTATTATTGCATCAACCAAATATACTACTACTGCTACCATAACACCATATCCATTCCTGCTATGACAAAATTCCACCTGGCCGAATTCATTTTCCCTATCTGATCTGAACTCGTTGCTGAAATACTAAAACTTCTCTTCTCCATGATACTTTTTCTCATTCGTCAGACAACTAAGTCCAAACCCATATTCAAGACCTGGAAATGTATAGTGTTATTTGCCACTTGTAGACAACATTGACTGAAGTCCTGGGAAATTTTATTGAGGTCATGAAATTATTAAAGTTAAGTTATGAAATTGTGTTTTTACTCACTGAGATTGATTTTTCTCCATGTGCTTCTATGTTGAGATTTAACATCGGTGTGTGAAGTTTGGGCGTATGTTCACAGACACAGTCCATTTAGAGACTGTTGAACTTCCACCGATAGCACTGGTCAACACACTTTTTCTTGCATGGGGGTTTTCAACGGATTCTAGCTAACTTTTGGGTGCTGAATCCAAATCTGGCATTAGTTCTTGCCTATCACGTCAGGTTTTTGAACTATGAAAAATCGTTATTTTTGAGAAAACAGCAATTTTACACTGGAAGTTAAAAAACACTGTTCCATTAGAAGATCGATAGATGCAAAAATGATTACAATGAAAGGTACCTACTTCAATTACAATATTAAATCATACATTAACATTTAATCCATGCTGGCTTGCACATATTTTTACACATTTTCTCAATATTTTTAGTGTATGAAAAGTTTACAAATTTCACTAAACTAATATATAGACGGAAAAAGTTCCCCTCAACATGGTGTACATCACTTAAATACAAGGCATCACTCAAGCTCAAAGCAGTTTTGTGACTTTTCACGACATTCAAAATGCAGCAATAAATGCAAAAATTTGCAAATGTAAGAAAATAAGTACCGGTACTTGAAAGTGTAAGTATCCAAAGGCACAGGTGTAATCATATTACAACATGGTAAACTTCCTCTTTGTGGACAATCTCTTATATACAGCATCTGGGACATCCCTCATCAAACTCCAGCAGTAACCTGCCATCATAATTGAGTCCCAACGACCTTGATAACGTTCTTCCATCACTTTAGTGTCTTGATGGAAACGTTCACCCTGTTCCTCGCTTGCATCTCCAAGGTTATCTGGAAACTTGCTCAGGTGACTGTGCAAGTAGTGCACCTTGATGCTCATTCTGCACCCCAGCGCTCACAGACTAAGGAGCAGCTCCTCCACAATCTCTCGGTAGTTGTCGTCTTTCTTGTTCCCAAGAAATTTCTGCACCACATTAGTGAATGCATTCCGTGCTCGAGCTTCGACAGCGGTCATCGTCATAATGAAGTGTGGGTCCTTGAGTAATGGTCTGATCTGAGGTCCGTGGAATAGCCCTGCTTTTTTCTTCTCGTCGCTAAGACTCGGAAAGGTTGAACATATGTAGCCAAAGCAGTCTCCAGTGTGATCAAGAGCTTTAACAAACTGCTTCATCAGACCGAGTTTGATGTGCAATGGTGGAAGGATGATATTTTTCCGATCAACCAGTGGTTCATTAATGATGTTCTTGTCACCAGGTATCAAACTATTCCTTGATGGCCATTCCTTTCTCACCCAGTGCTCCTCCTTAGCCCTACTGTCCCAGTAGCATAGGGAACAAGGGTATTTGGTGTAACCTCCTTGTTGCCCCAAAAGGAAGTTCACCATTTTCAAATCCACACAAATCAACCATTCATGATCATGGTACTTCAACTGTTCAAGTACAACCTTGATGTTTGCATACTCCTCCTTCAAGGTCACTGAGTGTCCTATAGGGATGGATCCATAGATGTTCCCATTGTGAAGTAAATCACATTTCAACGTCTTTTCGAACTGTCAATAAAGAGTCTCCACTCACTTGAATGGTACGCAGGCAATCCCATAGTGAGGAGAAGCCCTTCAACATCACTGCAGTATACAAGTTGACCATCAGAGTGGAAATACTTCCTCGGTTGTGCCTCTCTGTTGCGATAAAATGAGACGCTTGTGCCAGGTTTGAGAAGGGTTTTCTCTTGCAGCCTGGAAGCCAACAACTCAGCAGATTGTTTTGGCAAATTCAAACCTCGGATCAGATCATTCAATTCAGGCTGACTATACAGTGAAGGTCGATCAAAAAATGAACCCAACGGCTTGTACTCTGTGTCTGCTTCTTCATCATCATCAACGGATAAAGATGTGGATGAAGTAAGTGCTCCCTCATCAATCTCTGCGAGCTCGGTAAAAATAGGTACAGGTATTTCGTCACAATGAGGAACTGGCCGTGTAGCAGAGGATATGCTAGGGTATTTCATGTTTTTCTTATTGAATCCTTTAACATTTACAAGGCAGAAGTAGCAGTCATCTAGGTGGTTTTTTGTGTTCTCTCCAAACCATCGGCACACCAAACTTGAGCTTAGCATTTTTTCCTTGAGACCATGATCTCAGAGTTTCGACACAAGTCGTGCATACTTTATGAGGGGCCCGGTGTTTGTCCTGGTCTCCAAGCGGTACTTTAAAGTAAGCACAGTACACTCTCTTGACGAATGCAGTGATGTTGTGTATTTGAGGGGCTAAAGTGAAGCATCCACAGATATAACAGGAGATATCTGGGTCGTTACGGCACTTTCTTCTCTTTGGAGGTGTAGACATAGCTAGCTGACAGTGGAAGGTACCGGTATAAACAGCAGAGTCTTAACAACAGATTAGGTTGTCTTCACAGCTGCAAATCACAAAACATAAACAAAGACTTAGAACAATTGTAAAATAATTTTAACCCTTTAATGCATAACATATTCACTGGGGTCAAAATGACCCCAATTAATTTACTTTTCAATTCATTTTCCATTAAACTCCTTCTCCTTGCAAACAGTACCCCCCCTGCACCCTCAAAAATGATACATTTGTGTTTTTTCCCACACTCAGGACCAGCACCTGTTCTGATCATGCTCTGACCATGTCAACCATACTGTATGCATCACACTCTATTTTACAGTGTTATGGTGTATAATATAGTATAAAGACTTGATTCAAGACTTACGAAACTGTTTAACATGGAATTATGTATTGTATTTCTGATTTTAAACATCAGCTTACCTTCGGAAGAGCAGGATTTATGTTTGTTGACAGCACTTGGGGAAATGTCTGCTGCATCTGTGGCTGACTCCTTCAAAATGACTGACACCCCCCCCACCCCCTTATGTGACACTTTAAATTAGGACCCATGCAAACATGAACTAAATAAATAGTCCCATCTCTTAAAATTGCATAGGGTGGCTGCTTTTGACTGGGATCCCAGCAAGAAGCACTAGTAAAAACAGTAGTAAAATTTTTCATTTGTGATGAAAAAGCAATATATTTATAGAATACATGTGATATTACATGATAAAATACATTTATACCAAAGATATGACAAATAAACACTCAACCTAGCATGAAATTACTTAGGAAATGAATAGGGGTAATTGCCAGACTAGATGGTCAACTTTTGTAAAATCCTGAATAAGGAGCATACAGATAGCACAAAACTTGACGTGATAGAGCAAATCTGAGCTCAGATTTGGATTCAGCAGGCCAAAATTAGCCAAAAATAGTTTCCGAAGTCCATGCAAGAAAAAAATACTGTATTTTTGTAGACCAGTGTAGTTAATACTGAATAATGTGACCTTCTGTCATCAATGTCTTGCATGGATATCCAAGCAGACGTCATGGAAAATGTCCTGGAAAAGTCCTGGAAAATTATTACCTTAAAAAAAAAAGAAAAAAAAGTGAGAACCCTTCCTGTATCAGTTTTGCGGAGGCTGGCCAGTAGAGGGCGCTAAGGGGCCGCCGAACCACTCCCCACATTTTAGACCTTCATGGAAAAAGACTTAATTACTTTGAAAAGAGTAAGGTAAATATTATATAGTTAGTGAGTAAAATGTACAATCTGCAATAAAATGTAGTTTAAAAATGTTTTAGGATGTCTAAAGTTACCAACAGGTCACACATTTCTGGCCTAGGCTGCAAGAATCTTTGCTCATTGACTCTTATTATAAGTTGTACATGCGCTGTTCGCTACTCTTCAATACAAGAGGTAGGACCTTGCTGGAGCGCTGCGCCCCAGCAGCACTTATCCATCCATCCATTATCCAGGCCGCTTATCCCAGCTGGGGTCGCGGGATGCTGGAGCCTATCCCAGCAGGCATTGGGTGGCAGGCGGGGAGACACCCTGGACAAGCCGCCGGTCTGGTGATTGAATGCTGCTGATTTAAACACCACCAAACCCTTGGTGGCAGTAGAGAGCGAGTGGCTTGTGATACGTCATCTGACATGAAATCAAATGCCCCAGACTGAATT
Source organism: Lampris incognitus (assembly GCF_029633865.1). Taxonomy (NCBI): domain Eukaryota; kingdom Metazoa; phylum Chordata; class Actinopteri; order Lampriformes; family Lampridae; genus Lampris; species Lampris incognitus. Next base: position 14,017,059 of record NC_079218.1, read on the forward strand.
GTTGAGCGTATAACTGAAGGAACCTTGTCCAACAGAGTATAATTTAGCTAGCTAGAATCTTCTTCTTCGAGGATATAAGTAAAGTAATACTTACAGTCACAAATACACTGCTGTGATACCTTAGTACAGGTTTGCTTGATTTTTGGTATAGCTCTCCCTGGAGGAAAATGCAGCAGCTGCCACACGATGTAAGGCATGGTAATGTAAAGGGGTGGCCAGACAGAGAACGGATGAAACAGATGAATTTCATATATGGATGGCGTGCTGCCTTTTCTGTGTCCAATTGCAATACAAAGACAGAAGCACGTCGCTCTGAAAAAAGGCAGTTGTGCTAAACAGGGAGAGATGGACGGCAACAAGCACAGGTGCCTTGCTACGGCGTTCTTAAAAATCAGTAGTTTCAGCAGTGGGTACACACTATTAATTTACAGAGAAAAGTGCACGTAGCAATGAGTTTCTTCTCAATGTGGGGCGACAGAAATGAGCTACATTCACACATGTCTGTGAATGTTCTCATTCATCCAGGTCATGGTGATCCAAAGGAGTTGAATCAAGTGCAACTGGACTTGGTATATATCCGTGAACACGTTTCGCCTCTCATCCAAGAGGCTTCCTCAGTTCGTGCCTTTCTGACTAGACCAAGCTAGTCTGACTGGCTGGTGATGAGACTCAGAATTTATCCTCTAGGAGTCGTTGTCAGAGCTATTGATATGCGTGGCTTGATTCAACTCCTTTGGATACACCCACACATCTGATTGGATAATTATGTATACCACTTTCTGTAAACATTTTGGATGGTTTAAAATTTTGATGTACTTAAAAATGCAGATTACTCATCTGTACAGTGACGTACAGCCATCTGTCCTGTCCATCGTCCGTTGACGCACGAGTCCCATAAAGAATGCATTGGTTCAGTCTGTTGCCGACAATTACGAAATCTCTGTTTAGCTGCGGCCTAAACTGTAGAGGTTCTCCCCCTGATATAAACTCTTCTTTCCCTGCAGGCCTTCATCCGAATCCTGCGCTGCCAGTGGAAGAGGAAGAAGCAGGGCTGGCAGGCTTACTACAACTACCGCTGCCACCAGGGCTCCAACCAGTCCTCCTTCCTCAACGGCAGCCAGCAGACCCTGTCCTCCATTGACCCCAGCCCCCGCTGCGTTGCCTCGCGTTTGAGCCCAGGCTCCTGGACCAGAGGGAGGTCTTCCTCCTCAGGCTCCTCGAAGCCTGGTAGCCCCTCTCCCGGTCACGTGACCCAGCAGCGAGGGGCCCTCCCCGGAGCTGGCAGGGCAGCGGCTGGGGCTCTGGGAAGAGGGAGGGCGATTCCAGTGTCCCCGCTGGCTTGGGAAGCCAGGACGGGGTTGGCTGTTGAGACGAGGCTGGGGGGCGGGATGGGGTTGGTCGTAAATGGGCGGAACGCAGACAAAGAGATGGACATCGTCATCAAGGAGACGCCAGAATCCATCCTGTAACACGGAGGCTTATCCTGAACCTTGTACAGAGTGTGTCTCGATCTTGGTCAACCTAAAGTGAACAGTTTACCTCTCGGAGAAAGAAGTAGTCACCATTACTGAGGCTCTGCACCTACTTCACGCCCGGGGTGCTTTGAACAGGCCCCGGCCCTTTCATGTGGCGTTGTGGTGGTGCGATATGGGAAGACTGAGTACCCTATCGAGTCTGGTGGAGTTGGGTCCAAACACCACCAGGATTAGTGGTTCCATTCCATTTTGCTGTTCTGCTGTTGAAGTATTTTGCATTTACAGTAACATTGTGAACTTGTGATAGCAGTACCCGACAGACAACCACGTATTCAAGGACTCATCTGCATGTGTGTGAGGAATCCCTACCTCTTTTTCTTGGGTTTGTCTGTGAAGCATGCCCATCAGTGTTATCACTGTTCACAGTTGCAGCACATCTGTAATGTTTTGGGGAGAGTGTATGTAACTTGCTGACGGCACTGGGACCTGTTGTGAAAATGCTTGGCCTTGATCTGAACTAACAAGTAGGACGGTACTTCGTGCATGCATGCTGGATGTTAGGGAGTTTGTGGCCAATTTGGAAGAGCAAGGCTAACATATGCATAATGTTCCCATGGTTGCTCCATTGGATAAAGAAAGATACATTCAGTAACACATTCAGACCGGGATGATGGACAACAGATTTGTGTGTGTGTGTGTGTGTGTGTGTGTGTGTCTGTGTGTGTCTCTGTGTGTGTGTCTGTGTGTGTTTGCATAGTGCATACTGTGTTATCCTCTGTAGGCTACTTATTCATTTTTATGTGATTCCATACAGCATGCACGCTATTGGCACTGCCTGGAACTGTTCTTGGCAAGGCAGGCGGGGAACTGGGGCCAATGGGGGAAGAAGAAAAAAAAAGGTTAAAAAAAGGAGGGGTCAGTGCCAAAAATCTTTTTATCCCAACCCTTGATACACAGGGAAGGGTGTTTTCTAAAAGCTTTATATAAAACTACACGGTATTTCTAAACTTAGAGTAGAAAATTATGCTAGTCTGAAGGCTCCTCGAGAACACAGAGCTTTCAATGGAGTCATAACATGCAGCAGCACTCGATCACATCGCTGACCACTGCTACTGACGGAACCGTAAAACACACACACACACACACACACACACACACACACACACACACACACACACACACACACACACACACACACACACAGGTTGTGTTTCAAGAATCACTCGGGTCTAATCCGGATGTGAGTGTGTTGCCTGTCACAGCGATGGCACCCGAGCATCTGATCACAGCAACATCTGACTGAAGAGTCTCCATCACACTTAGATTAGCTCGGCCCTAAACTCGCTACACCAGCCCACCTGGTGTGACTGGTGAACAGTCACTGTGGCTGGAACGTGGCATGGGGCACTGCCAGACCTTTGCGGCCCTCTCGGCACCTCTGGTTACTTTCCATGACTTTAGCGTGGTGACATTTGTCTAATTTATTTAGAGAATGCAAGAAGTTGCCCTCTGGTTCGGCTGTGTCGAAGGCGACTGGGCCTCCATTGAATTTGTCAGTGGGGCGGTCCGTCATAATGTGCTGTGTTATATCTTCCAGCCTGCAAACACATAATGGGGCTTGGTCCCATCCTCCATTACTGCTGGTTGGCAAGGCTGACATGTTCTTTTTTTGTTGTTTTTTGATCCCCCCTTTTCTCCCCAATTGTATCCGGCCAATTACCCCACTCTTCCGAGCCGTCCCAGTCGCTGCTCCACCCCCTCTGCCGATCCGGGGAGGGCTGCAGACTACCACATGCCTCCTCCGATACGTGTGGAGTCGCCGGCTGCTTCTTTTCACCTGACAGTGAGGAGTTTCGCCAGGGGGACGTGGTGCGTGGGAGGATCACGCTATTTCCCCCAGTCTCCCCCGCGACCAGGACACATACCCGCATCCGCCTTCCCACCTGCGGACACGGCTAATCGTGTCTGTAGGACGCCCGACCAAGCCAGAGGTAACACGGGGATTCGAACCGGCGATCCCCATGTTGGTAGGCAACGGAACAGACCACCACGCTACCCGGATGCCCAAGGCTGACATGTTCTACCCCTCTTTCACCCAGGACTTCAACCTACATATACGGTGTACGTGCCCCTACCCTTCACACTCATCTCATGCCCACGAGTATGATTTAGATTTTCTTTTCCACTGACAATCACTCCTTTGAAAGTGTTCCTGCAGCCACTATAAGAATGGAAACACTTAAGATTATTTGCCGTTTTCATATCGCACATAAGCAGTTTGTCTTATTTGTTCATTTGAATGTGAAACATGAACATACACCATGCAGCCTGTATGTGTTTCTGGTTCTGTGCTCCTGTTTGCCCAATTCTCTTCTTTCCTGCCTGGTCAAGTTGCTACAATCTTTTTTTATTTTATTTTTTTAATAAGGGATTTTTATTATTATTATTGTTTTTGTTATTGTTGTTTTGGGTTTTTTTTTACTGATGATTTTTGTGATGATGTCATGAACACATTGGGGTGGGTACTGACAGACAAAAACCAGAGATAATCTGAGAGGTCAAAGGTCAAATGGAAGTTGTTACCAATGTTTTTAGTGAATGATGTTCATTTACCACATATAGAATCAACTCATTTGTCTGGATTCAAGAACTGAGGAGAAAGAAAATCAGGAGTTATATTATGAGGTCAAAGGTCATGTATTCTTTGTTGCCCTGGAGCGTTTCTGGATGAATGGCCTGTGTGGGTTTGTTTTTTTTTGTCTGGGTTTTTTTTTTTTTTGCAGGAACATGTCAGATGGTCTTATCCAGTACCTTCAAACAAACAATGTTTAGGAACTGAGGGTTCATTTCCCAAATAAATGAAACCATAAGGGTCACTATCTTATTCAGTCTGTGTATTGATGGATTCATTGGGCATTCTGTCAAAAAAGTTTTAAAAGAGAAAAAAAAGTGTTAAAGTGATTTGACTGTAAAATATGTTCAACACAAATATGGCTTTTTATTTGGTATTTGGTGCAGTGGTTGAATAAATGACTTCAGAATGTTCTTTGTTTGTTTGATTGATTGATTGATTGTTTGATTGGTTGATTGATTGGTTGATTTATTGATTGTTTGATTGATTGATTGCTTTATTGGTTGGTTGAGTGATTGGTTGATCGATTGATCGATCGATCGATTGGCTGTTCGATTGATTGATTGATTGATTGATTGATTGATTGATTGATTGATTGATTGATTGATTGATTGATTGATTGATTGATTGTACCGGTCAAGAGGCAGAGCATAGCAGGGCCAGCAGGTCTGTGGGATGTATTCGTTCTCATGCTCATGAGGCACCTGCAAAATGGGGAAGCAGAACAAGAAGAGGACAAATGCTGCCCCATGATAATTCCTTAATAATTCACTCATTTGAATTGACTTCCAAGAATTGAAAAATATGTTACATCTTGAAATGACACTAAATGCACAGATGTTCTCTCAAACACGATTTGAAGCAGAAATTTGAAGTCAAGCCAATTTTATTTGTATAGCCCAATATCACAAATTACAAATTTGCCCCAGGGGGGCTTTACAGCAACACAACATCCTGTCCTTAGACCCTCGCATCGGGTAAGGAACAACTCCCTAAAAAAAAAACCTTTAACAGGGAGAAAAAATAGGAAGAAACCTCTGAGAGAGCAACAGAGGAGGGATCTCTCTCCCGAGACGGACAACGTGCAATGGATGTTGTGTTTACACAATTTACACAATACAACATTTAAAGAGGATAACAGAATTATAATGGAAGTATAAAATATATGAAGTATATGATGAGCAGGATGGCGACCACCATCACCATGGAGACCTGGCAGGAGGACAGACAGCACATGCACACAGGGGAGACTCGCATCACAGCGTTCACACACACAGAAGAAGAGATAGGAGAAGACGTCATTCAGAGGGCGAGAAAAGACATGTGAGAGAAGAGAACAGTTTGCAATAGTCAATAATTTATACGCTATAATCTCATCGGCGGAACAGTGCTTGGTAAATTCATTGAGACAGAAACAGACCCGCCATGCAGTACAGGTTGTGAAGCACTCAACTTAAAGGCGACTCATTGTAGGCTGCTGCCCAGTCTGCTACAGGACCGGAGGGTGTGCTCCAATTATTGAGGCATCACACTGGGAAAGTCTACTCTAGGGTGCTGGAAAGGAGGCTCCGACCGATTGTCGAACCTCGGATCAAGGAGGCCGTGGAACAACGGACCAACTCTTCACCCTTGCAGAAGTGCTGAGGGAGGAGTTTGACCAGCCAGTCTACATGTGTTTTGTGGACTTGGAGAAGGCTTACGAGCGTGTATCCCGGGGCACTCTGTGGGGGGTACTGCGACAGTATGGGGTACCAGGGAAGTTGCTACAAGCCATCCGGTCCTTGTATAACTAAAGTGAGAGCTGTGTCCACATTCTTGGCACAAAGTCAAACACATTTTCGGTGGGTGTTGGACTTCGCCAAGGTTGTCCCTTGTCTCCGATTCTGCTTGTGATATTCATGGACAGGATCTCAATGTGAGGAGTGTGTCCATTTTGGGAACCTGAGAATTGCATCTCTGCACTGGGGCGGTTTGCAGCTGAGTGTGAAATGGCCGGGATGAGAGTCAGCACCTCCAAGTCTGAGGCCATGGTTCTCTACCGGAAAATGGTGGCTTGTTCCCTCCGGGTTGGGGATGAGTTGTTGCCTCAAGTGAAGGAGTTCAAGTATCTCAGTGTCTTGTTCACGAGTGAGGGTAGGATGCAGCGGGAGATTGACAGGCGGATTGGTGCAGCATCAGCAGTAATGTGGACATTGTACTGGACCATTGTGGTGAAGAGGGAACTGAGTCGGAAGGCAAAGCTCTCAATTTACCTGTCAATCTTCATTCCAGCCCTCACCTATGGTCATGAGCTTTGGGTAGTGACCAAAAGGGTGAGACTGCGGATACAAGCGGCTGAAATTAATTGCTTCTGTAGGGTGTCTGGGCTCAGCCTTAGAGATAGGGTGAGGAGCTCGGACATCCGGAGAGAGCTCGAAGTAGAGCAGCAGCTCCTTCGCGTCGAAAGGAGCCAGTTGAGGCGGTTCGGGTATCTGATTAGGATGCTACCTGGGCGCCTTCCTTTGGAGGTTTTCGGGGCACATCCAACTGGGAGGAGACCCCGGGGGTAGACCCAAAACTCGCTGGAGGGATTACATGTTCAATCTGGCCTGGGAACACCTTGGGATTCCCCAGGAGGAGCTGGAGGGCGTTGCTGGGGAGAGGGATATCTGGAGTGCCCTATTTAGCTTGCTGCCACTGCGACCTGACCCCAGAGAGTCGGCTGATGATGAGATGAGATGAGATAATTGTAGGCTAAGACAAAAAGATGAGTTTTAAGTTTGGATTTAAAGGATTCAACATTCTCTGGTTGTCTGATGGCAGCAGGCAGGTTATTCCACAAGAACGGGGCCCGTTAGGAAAAGGCCCTGCCACCAGCTGACTTCTTTTTAACTTTGGGTACACACAAGAGCCCTGCATCTTGAGAGCGGAGAGCTTGACATGGAATGTGCAGTTTAAGGAAATCAGACATGTATGATGGGGCAAGGGATTTTATAAGTCAGCAGAAGCACCTTGAAGTCTGATCCACATGGATAGGGAGCCAATGAAGGGAGGCAAAAATTGGTGTAAAATGGTCAAATTTTCTAGTTTTAGTCGGATTGCATGCACAGAAACAAAGAAGGTACATGTGCTAAATGTATGAGAGCAAATCTATTTCTACTACATAGTAATAAACTCACTCAACATACTTCATGCCAAGTCAATATTAGGCCTACCTGGTCCCATCTGCTTTACAATAATTTTGTCGATAGCCTCCTCTCACATGAGCATTTGCAATACTGATTGTGTTATGTGCATGTGCATGTGTGTGTGTGTGTGTGTGTGTGTGTGTGTGTGTGTGTGTGTGTGTGTGTGTGTGTGAGAGACAGAGAGAGAGAGAGAGAGAGAGAGAGAGAGAGAGAGAGAGAGAGAGAGAGAGAGAGAGAGAGAGAGAGAGAGAGAGAGAGAGAGAGAGAGAGAGAGCGCGAGGGAGAGAGAGAGAGACTATGGGAATGCAATGAAGTAATTTATCATTTGGACACAGACTAAAAGTGGTCAAGTTGTTGGTTTGTGTAACATCGCCCTCTCCTGGTCAAAGTGTGGCAACTTCAGGAAATGCCTTTCCCACGCTGCTGATTGGCTGATGGAACCAAATGGAAAGGATATCCCTCAGTCGTGGACTAAGAAGGAGCTTCCTGTATGTGATAAAATGCTTGCACTAAGCAAATGGGTAAGTATTCGTCCTTTCAAGTTGTCATTTTACCCAGACAATTATTTCACAGTAATAATGATCATGGATTACATTTACATAGCGCTTCATATTGACACCCAAAGTGCTTCACATTGAAGGGGGAAACACCTCAACCACCACCACCGTGTAGCACCACCTGAGTGATGCACGGCAGCCATTTTGCACCAGAACGCTCGCCACACATCAGCTTGAGGTGGAGAGGGCGGAGTAATTCAGCCAATTACATGGGGGGGGGGGTGATTAGGTGGCCAAAATTCCCAACCAGGCTCTCCTGGTTGGGAATTTTGCCAGGACAATACATAATACATCTCAATAAGAAAAAAGCTACTTCCTTTTCTGGGAAAATATTACCCTTTCAATTTAATTTATGCTTGTTTTTCTGTGTTTGAAGCAAAACTGGAAGTGTTTTGCTGGGTTTTAATTAGGTGATACTATATTTGTTATTCCACGGCATGGCGGCCTGTCCAGGGTGTCTCCCCGCCTGCCGCCCAATGACTGCTGGGATAGGCTCCAGCATCCCCGCGACCCTGAGAGCAGGATAAGCGGCTTGGATAATGGATGGATAGATTGATTTGTTATTCCAGATAATCCATCTTTGACCCAGTGTGCCATAAAATGAACTATTCATGTATTTATTAACTACCACTACTTCTGGCTGTCCCCGTTAGGGGTCCCCGCAGCGGATCTTCCATTTTCATCTCTTTCAGCCGTCTCCTGTGGGCCCAGGGACCAGGGCCCTGCCTGGAGCTGTGCCCGAAGAGGAAACACCGAGGGCGGTCTGACAGGACGCGGAAGCGGGGCAGGCTAAGCTAACTGCTAGCTCATGCAGAGCGGCAGTTCCCACAGTCATGCTGGCTGGCGTTCTCTCTCGGACAGTGATTCATTTATTCATTGATATATGTGTTTTTGTAGTTTTTTGTAATTTGGATGTATGTGTTCTTGTACTTTGGATATGTGTTTCTGTCTTTGTGTTGCACTGCTGTGGGCTGGGGGAAACGATATTTGTCCTTTCATGTGCGCAGGTGCATGAAATGATATGACACATAAACATTCCTGAGTCCTGATTGTCAGTGGTTGTGTATCTATTTTAACCTTATTGTATACATAGGATCTACACGTATGTTCTCTCATTCTTGACATATGCACCACATGAAATGCGTTGTATAGTTGTACTTGGCAGAAATAGAGAATTGTGTTTGTGACCGGTACAAAATTATTCATTTATTTTGATTGTACTTGCACAAATTTGCACGATAAGTGTTAATTGCAAAGAGGTCTTCTTTCGTCCTAATGTTAAGGTCAGTTTCTTCTATCGGTTAACTCCTGTGTGTGTGTGTGTGTGTGTGTGTGTGTGTGTGTGTGTGTGTGTGTGTGTGTTAAACACAGAAATTTAAGGAAAGTTTCAATTGAAGTTACATCTTATGTTGATAAGTAGAACATATCTGTAATATATATATATATATATATATATTTATAAAACGTTTGTGTCTTTTACATTATCTAATGGTCCACTTAAATTTGCTAAATTTAAAAAAAATATGTTGGGTTAAAATGTACCATAATAAATATACATCAATATATGTTTAATTTTTCACAATTGAAGGAATAATTAAGGCAATTTAGTTTTTTTAATAATTTATTCACGCAATGCAGCATTTTTTGTTTTTGTTAATGGACGAAGAAATTAGCTCCATGTATTAGACACTCTTTACCAAAACAAGAAAAGCATGTATTTATTTAATAAGAACAATTTGAATCTTCTATTTCATAACTAGTAGATCTAAATATAACATTATTTTATTTAAATCCCGGAAACTGCCATAAATTGCTTCAACCTACTTCCGGCAGGAAGTAGCAGCATCGTAGAACAAATCGGGTTTCCGGTACGGGTCGGGTAGCGACACCTACGTCTCCATTTGCAGGCCAGTCAGAGCCTCCATTAACGAAGGAAGAACGTTACTACGGTGGCCGAGAGAAGCAACTGAAAATGAAACCGACATTGATTCAATCTGCCCTGGTGTTAATCCAGTCCTGTTTCGGTCTCATGTAAAATACACAGGGGTGTAAGATAACTACTGCCTTTCATCACGACCAATGCCAGTATTGATTCCTAAAATTCTCATGCATTTCTTGATTTGTTGGCTTAGCATTCAATGTCATGGCCCTGTGACACATCCACACCAGTTTTTTTGCTAAATAATTATTTGAAATTCACTGACGTTAAAATATGTAACAATCTCGTGTCATTTATAATTATATTACTCAATGTATTTTAAAACCAGAATAACTGGCACAGAGGATTCATAACCTTCATTCACTTGGTAGAGATGTTGTGCCCACAATCTCTGCAAAAGTGCCCTTGAGCAAGACACTGAACCCCAAAAACTGCTCCAGGGGCACTGCACTGCGGCTGACCTTGCGCTCTGAGCCTTCCAGAGAAATGCACGAGTAGGTAATTGTGTGTGTGTGTGTGTGTGTGTGTGTGTGTGTGTTAGTGTATAAGTGGGATATGCTAAAAGATAAATTTCAGTAGGCCTTGTCTACAACTGATAATAAATACTCCTCTTGTTCATTTTTGGCACACATCAATAAATGGACCTGGATGTACCCTTAAAGCCCAAAATAGCTGGCCTTCATACTGGCCTTCAAAACACCAGGCTAAAAGCCCAAGGATTTTTCCCCCAACCTACCCTAGAACCAAATGTATTTGGAAAGCATCTATGCCAACTCATGAAGACTAAATGCGAGACCTCATGTGATGCTTGGGTGAAACAGTTTTTGGGGCCTGACAGACTTTGTAGGGGACTACCTGCAAAGAAAACTCGTCCCCCCCCCCCCCCCCACATACTGTTTCCTGTGTCTGCCTGTTTTTACTGTGAGAGTGTGAAGCCCTTAAAGATGATGGGTGATGTTCATAAACTTGATTTGACAGTCAACAGGGTTTCTCTTTCAGTCCATCGATTAGGAGGCGCTTGGATCAAATCATGTAATAACCGAAAGATGTCAGCAGTTTTTAGCTCTCGCCAACTTTAAGCAAACCCATTCAGCTCAGTTTTGACCAAACTATTTCAACGTGCAGGCCAGAGACAAAGCCAGCTTCTGTTTTAGAGGACTCGTCCATGACGAACATATAACCCGGTGGTCTGGAAAACTTACAGTGCAAGAAAAGGTACTGGAATTAATAAGGAACATTCTTCTATTGGATAGCAATAAAAATAAAGTATTTTGATATCACATATTAGCCATCAGACGATAATTTGCCTTGGTTTTATGTCTTTATTTTTCCAAATAGTTTTCTCTCACTTTGTGTTCCTTTCTGTTAGTGAAACAGCAGGTATGACAAACAATTCAAAACTGTGAGAAACTGGGAAAGTCGTGAAGACTCGATGTCTTGACACCTTTTTGTCAACAGATAATAGTCATCACAACGTGAATGAATGCAGCCAACTATTGAGTAAGTTTCTTCTTTGCTAAATCTGAAAAAGCAAGACAGTCTTGGCTAAAACAACAGTAATCTTACAGGACCGTAAGGACTGAGTGCAACAGCTTGATGATGCAAACTGAATTGTCAATGTTGAGTTTCGATCTCCAACAGAGTTCAGCGAGATCTGTGGACCACATGAACACACTTAAGTTCAACAGATAGACCATTATTGGGCCAGAACAAATCAAATCAACAGTCAGTAAATATATTTGACAAATTGGAATGTTAATAACATCTGTACACCTGTCTGAAAGGGGCAAAATGAACAAAACTCTTCTGCTTTGTTTGCTTATTCTAAATCATGCACTCTGAACAGGATTTCAGATATATATAATTTCCCTCTCACCCTTTTTCGGGTGGTGTGTGTCTTCCTCAAGCTCGGGTCCTCTACCAGAGGCCTGGGAGTTTGAGGGTTCTGAGCAGTATCTTAGCTGTTCCTAGGACCACACTCTTTTGGACAGAGACCTCAGATGTTGTTCCTGGAATCTGCTGGAGCCACGTCCAGTTGACTGTGGTCAACTGTATGATATCGGTCATTTGGTACATGTACATCAGTCTTTCACCTTTTGGGGCAGCAAACCAAGTCTACAGTATTTTAGTCAGCCTATATAATGAACATTAACAGTCAGTATTTCAACGACTTTTTTGAAACAGTAAAGCAAAACACTTTTGTATAAGATGTCAATGTCTAAGGAATAATATGTAGATCCATTAACTTACTATCAGTCACCCTAAAACCCAACTTCAGGTCCCGAACCAGACTTTGAAAATCACTGGCCTGTGCAGCTTTATGATATGATACAGTGCCTAAAATGTTAGCATTGAATCTGACAGATTTTACCCGTTGATATTCTGAGATGGATGGGAGCCTGCAATGGATGGTCCAAAAATACCATTGGAAGCATTTACCCTGAAATGCTCTTTTTTCCCTCTTCTGCCCCCACAAGATAGCGAATGTCACATTATTCAGGGTGATTTAAGGCATCTGGATGATTTCCCCCGTTCACTGCTCAGACTCGGTGCCTCTAATCAGTCTTCTTGTCCTTCACCTCTTCGTCGTCCGTGTACTCTGTGGGTTCCTCTACTGGTTTAAGCAGTTTGCCAACATAGTCGTACTTTTCTGAAGGGCAAAGGAAGAAAGAACATAAAGTAAAATAACACACAAGAGGCAATGACAGCAAAAATGTTCGGATGCTTCTTAAATTTTGTAAAACTCAATCTTCCTTGGCCTGTTTGATGCCAGATTGCACACTAGCGGTGTAAATCACAAGTTTCATCCCGATATGATATTATATTGATTCTTTGGACAACGATGCGATATTTGCTGATATCACAAAGTCTGCCATGATACAATTTTGACTCAATTCAATTCAGGGGCCTGCGAACAATATGAGACGATATCATATGCCCATTTAACACAATCAGCTACTTTTATATCAACTCACAAAAAGAAACTAAAATATGATTTGACAATTTCATCACTGAACTCTTCCAGACATTTAAATGAAAAACAATCTATTCTTTTTATTACAAATAGACATCCTGTTGTTTACTATAAAGTGCCCCATTTCTCATGTTTAAGTGCAAATGTTTTTTGTCAGTTAACTTAAAGATCCCTTGATGACCTTTCAATTATGAACATGAACCATGCACATCTATGCATCCCCACCTTTGGTTTACAAGGTTCTACCTGTGTGCTCAGTGGTTTAAGAGATATTGAGCTTTAACATTTTCACATCCTAGGGCCTAGGCGTATCTTAAAAATGATATGGATCGATTTTTTTTCACTTTGCATCGATTATCTTGGATTGTTAATCAATGAATCAATACACTGATCCATATCCATGGATTGTTACACCCCACTTGCCCAACTGTCATTTTTTGGCCACTGAAAGGCGAAATTAATCCTCCAAATCATGTTAGAACTTTTTCCTTAACTTGTGACTGTTCAAGTGTTTAGGCCCTGTAGATGAGGTGTGATCGATATTAAAACTTTATTAATTAAACCATCTCAACTCATCTCATCATCAGCCACTTCTCTGGGGTAGGGTCACGGTGGCAGCAAGCTAAGTAGGGCACTCCAGACGTCCCTCTCCCCAGCAATGTCCTCTAGCTCCTCCTGGGGATCCCAAGGCGTTCCCATGCCAGATTGGACATGTAGTCCCTCCAGCGAGTTCTGAGTCTACCCCGTGGTCTCCTACCAGTTGGACGTGCCCCGGAAAACCTCCAAAGGAAGGTGCCCAGGAGGCATCCTAATCATATGCCCGAACCACCTAAACTGGCTCCTTTCGACACAAAGGAACAGCGACTCTACTCCGAGCTCCCTCCGGATGCCCGAGCTCCTCACTATCTCTAAGGCTGAGCCCAGACACCCTACAGAGGAAACTCATTTCAGCTGCTTGTAACTGCAATCTCACCCTTTTGGTCACTACCCAAAGCTCATGACCATAGGTGAGTGTTGGAACAAAGACTGACTGGTAAATTGAGAGCTTTGCCTTCTGGTTCTGCTCCCTTTTCACCACAACAGCCCGGTACAACGTCCGCATTACTGCTGATGCTGCACCAATCTACCTGTCAATCTCCCGCTCCACCCTACCCTCACTCATGAACAAAACCTCGAGATACTTGAACTCCTTCACTTGAGGCAACAACTCATCCCCAACTCAGAGGGAGCAATCCACCATTTCCCGGTAGAAAACCATGGCCTCAGACTTGGAGGTGCTGACTCTCATCCCGGCCATTTCACACTCAGCTGCAAACCGCCCCAGTGCGTGCTGGAGGTCACGTTCTGATGAGGCCAACAAAACCACATCATCTGCGAAGAGCAGAGATGCAATTCTGCAATTCCCAAAACGGACACACTCCTCACTTGGCTGTGCGTTGAGATCCAGTCCATGAATATCACAAATAGAACTGGAGACAAGGGACAACCTTGGTGGAGTCTGACACCCGCTGAAAACGTGTTTGACTTTGTGCCAAGAATGTGGACACAGCTTTCACTTTGGTTATACAAGGACCAGATGGCTTGTAGCAACTGCCCCAGTACCCCATACTCCCGCAGTACCCCCCACAGAGTACCCCGGAGTACACGCTCGTAACCCTTCTCCATGTCCACAAAACACATGTAGACTGGCTGGTCATTGTTCCTCCTGGATCTGAGGTTCGGCAGTCCGTCAGAGCCTCCTTTCCAGCACCCTATAGTAGACTTTCCTAGGAATACATATTCCAGGATATGTATTCTAAATACATATGACAATAAAGTTGAACGAACACACACACACACACACACACACACACACACACACACACACACACACACACACACACACACACACACACACACACACACACACACACACACACACACACACACACACACACACACACACACACACAGTGACCAAGTTCCTAGCAAAGCCAAACTTGAGTTTTGTACAGTGTGTCGACGCGGGCGTTGTGTTTGAACTTACGGGTGAACTGGGTCTCCCACTCCATCAGGCTCTCCTGCTGCATGGCGTTGAGGTCCGAGAGGTCATCGTGTTCGTCTTTCAGGGCATCCTTCTCTAGACAGAAGGTGGCCAGGCCTCTGGAGGCGTCTCTGCCTGCAAACACTCCATAGGGACCCTCTGAAACAACATATATAACAACTGATATACTCTCTGCACCTTTGCACCTTATCACCTCGCCTGTATATCGTCGAACCTTGTGTATATATCTTAAATCTGTTGTGTTGGAGAGAGCCATGAAACTGGAGTCAAATTCCATGTGTGTGCAAACCTACGTGGCCAATAAACTTGAACCTGAATCGGGATCATGTAAAATCAGCTGCAAATGACTACTTTGTTGAACAACAGGATCGCTTGAGTTTTAAAAATACAAACACAGTATTTATGAAGGATGGAAAAAAACCCCAGAGGAATAAAAGTTAGGGATAAAAATATACTACAGAACAGCAATTCAAAAACGCTTTGGATAGTACAGTTTTTACAAGTTCGGTACACTAATGAAGACTTAATAAATTAACTTAATTTATCAGACAAGTCATGTCAGACAGGTCATTGTGAAGGTAAAAGAGTTTTTCTCAGTGAACTTTGGACAACTTTAACCTCTAAACCCACTGAATAAACAGCGGTTGAGGCGCTGGGTGAGTTAAGGTTATTGTTTCATCAATCAATCAATTAAATAATCAAACTACTTTAACATAACACGTATTACACAAAAACACAGCGCAATGCACTTTAAGCAACTTAATAATAAAAAGACAGCAGACAGATAAAAATAATTTCTCTCCTTGATCATCAAAATTTAATAAGACTATAATATCAATATTAATAATAATACAAATAACATCAGGGCTGCTTTGGTAACAGTGACAGAGTCAGTTTGCCAAAAAGCTCCTAACATGTTTACCTAACTGTACATGTTACATAACGGATCTGTTTATTTCTCCTTAGGACATTCACTTCTGTCTTTCCGGTTTTATGAAAGGAGTCTATTGACTTTAACACGTCAGAGTGGATCCAGACTCAAGGCAGACTTTGGTGGCACATGGACTGAGGTTGGGGGTAGGACTCATAATCTACCGCCTCCAGGTGAAACTGCAAACTGTGGCTCAAACTGGCTCGTTCATTACTGAAGCAAACTCTCCCTCCTTTCTATGAAGCAGTTAGTTCTGTGGACAGTTCTGTTAGTTGTTTCATGGTTTGTCTCCTTTCTGTTTAGTGTATCACTGAATCACTGAATCAATCTCTTTTGTTCGATACAGACAGCAGAAATTTAAGCACCGGGTCAAATGAGAATAGGTTTAAAAAAGTTCAAGTTCGACTTTATTATCACGTGTACTGGAATACAAATTAAATTCTTGTGCTCTAGCTGTCTGCCTTAACACATAGGACACAAGGGCAAAGGACACAAGGACACCCCCCCCTCCAAAAAAAGAAGCAAAGTGAGTCGCCATAGTACGGTGCCATCTTCACTCACAACTATCTCTTACTTGATTCCTCATTAACAACGCGGTACCCAGTGTCATGGCTCAACACTGGCCTTGCTTTGCATATTCCAACTTAGCTGACCTTTACACGTCACTTTGTAAACCAAAGTAAAAAATGATCAACAAACTGTGACGGTTAAGTGGGAACATTCAGTACTTAGGCTGCCGCCAGCAATGCAAGGTCCCAGTTTGGTTTCTAACTGGAACTGAGTGCAGCCACTTCAACAGCCACTTTCATTAAAACACATCTCTCTGCTGCTTGTTTTTATACTGTGTTCTGTACGGTGTCCTTGAGTGCTCTGAAAGGTGCCCACAAATAAAATGTATTATTATTATTAATATTATTAAATGGTGCTTTCACCACTTAATCTGCTGCTGATGCATTATGGGTGCTATCTGTGATATTAATTACTCTTTTAATATTTTCTTCTCTTTTTTCACGTCATGTATCTTTTAATGTAATTAATTATGTCATGACTTCTTTTTGTGCTTTTCTACTTCATGTAAAGTGCATTGCGTTTTAATGTAGAAAATTAGATCCATAAATGAAACTTGGGTAACACTTTAGTATGGGGAACGTAGTCACCATTAATTAGGTGCTTATTAGCATGCAAATTAGCAACATATTGGCTCTTAATTGGTCATTATTACGTACTCATTAATGCCTTATTCTGCATGGCCTTATTATACAACCAGTGAGCCATTAACTATGAGTTTTCCCTCTATAACCTCAGAATTATTGCTTATTAGTAGTACCATCTCAATACGCTTTGCTTAGTATGGCCTTTATAAGGTGGTAGTACCACAAGAAGAGTTATTCTCCCTTACTAACACTTAATGAATATGGTCTGTTCTTACATAACAAAACACAAAACTACAAGTGTTCATAGTGTTAAATTAATCTAAATTAAGTTTTTGTTACTTAGCATAGTATGTTCCCCATACTAAAGTGACATCTTGATCATTACTAATTCACTAGTAATTAAGTTTTTTTTATGTTCCCCATACTAAAGTGTTACCGAAACTTGATTAATTGAAAGAAAGGCAGATTATGCTCTCTATACGTACGAAAACAAATACGTCCATTTCAAACGACGTAGCATTATTGTCCACATACTTCCGCGCGTGCTTTACATTGGCGTGGATGTTACGCAATACATCCACTAGAGGGCAGTTCAGTGCCGAAAGTTTCTGCCGTCTGCAATGGCGGTGACAGCGGAGGAGGTGGTTGTTTGTCCCTGTGCCCGGTCGAGATAACATCACGGACATGTTTAACGTTTCTTACCAACTCGCACAAACTCTCCTCAACGAGTTCCGCCATCTTTTGGCGTCTTCGCGGTGTCTCGCTGGTTGGCCTCGCTCGAATTATTTATTGGCTGCGCTGCCCCCCCCCCCCGCACAGTTTCCGGTGGTACTGCTCCATTTCGTCCGCATCCGTGAATCTTTTCGAAAACGTCCACAGATACGAACGCAATGGGCGCACAGTGCAGACAGACAGAAGGCTCTGTCCGCATCCGTATTTTACGTTGAGCAGACATGAGGCCTTATTAGGCTGCGCGTTGTCGCTCACAGGGTTTTTGTTTTGTTTAACAAAACTTTATTTAAATCCATTTCGAAACATTACAATGAGAAGATATAAATCAGTAATACTAAAAAAACAATTCAGCGTGACGCGCGAGATCAACTCGGTAAGAGGTCGCGCGGTGAAAAGTTAACGTCGCAAGTGAACACACGCTCACAACGCGCGTGTCTGATGCGTGAGCACGATCTCACTCCCGACTCGCCACAGACGGACGCCTTGCTGGAGTCCACCTCTCCGTGCCTGGTCAGCGCGCTGGGTACCCCCTTGACGCCAACGTGGAGGGACTGAGATCGCTCACAGGCACCAAAAACAACCCTAACCCTAACGTCGTTACGTCAAAATGAGTTATATCACACACACAAATCGGTGTTTTTAGAGAGCAAAAAAAACAACAAATCGTCCCTGGTGTCGGCACGTCATTTTAACACAACACATTACGTGCCACAACCACATAACAGGTCGTGGTCATTTCACGTATTTACGTGAGAGCATGTTGATGAATGCACGCAGATAAAAGATAGTTTTAGACTCTGTACTTATATATATATATATATATATATATATATATATATATATATATATATAAACTGTCGGGATAGTCTCGAATGTTTTTTGTTTTGTTTGTTTTTTGTTTTTTTGTAACTACAACTACCCTCCACGTTGAAAGTCGACGTTAAAGGGGCACCTAGCGCGTTGACCAGTGACGAAGAGCTCGTCCTCAACAAGCGTCCATATGTGACGAGTCGGGAGTGAGGCTGTGCAGACGGGGGAAGGGGGTGTGGTGCTGCACGGAAAACCTCAGAGCTCGCGATCAACAACAAAAAAAAGTTTGGATCAAACTGCAAATGATCGATAACGTGATCGATTAAACTGCCACAAACAACAACCGCTCCGTTAATTATCTCGGAGGGTGTCTCTGTCTGGTAAAACGCTACGAAGTGTGTCAGGACTGGGATCGTATGAGAAAGTGGATAACAATAACAACACATTATATATCAAAACAGATCGTGCCGCGTCACCTGGTCCGTAGAATTTCTTCCCTCGGGTCACGTCGAACACTTTCCCATTAACAGCCATGAGGATCCGTGGATTTTGAACCCCATCGTATGACTTCAGCTCGGCTAAAAAAAAATCTTTCTTTTTCATCTTGGGCAAAGGTTTCTCAGCCTCCACAACTTCTACCGGCCTGTCTCCGCGGAAGATCTTGTACATGAGATACACGCAGAGGCCGATTAAAGTCAAATTCAGCGGAGACGTGAAGATTTCCTGCAAAATTCCGGGAGAAGTTGTTTCGCCGCTCTCCGCCTCAGCCATGGTTGTTTCTCTGTCAGCGCTGCTCGTTCTTCTTCCTTGATTTGACTGGCAGATTAGAAACCAATGTTAAAGGGTTATGCCGCCACCTACTGTACTGAAGTGTGTAACGTCATGACTTTACAGAGAAGTTATAGTCTGGATACGTACCTGTTTCGTTTAAGTATTTAAATAGTTCTGTGTTGGTCCCATGTCTCTTAGCAGGCATTTGATGTTCCACTCCTTTCCCATATCTACCACCCTGCTAACGTAGCCTTCCGCTATTCAGACCGACCAAAACAAGCTTGATTTCTCAGAATCGAAGGAGAAATAATGAAAACGGGTTACATTGTGTCTGTGGATTTAGAGAAAGCATATGACAGGGTGCCGAGAGAGGAGGTGTGGAATCGCATGAGGAAGTCGGGAGTTGCAGAGAAGTATGTAGGAGTGGTGCAGGATATATATGAGGGAAGTGTGACAGTGGTGAGGTGTGCAGTTGGAATGACAGATGGGTTCAAGGTGGAGGTGGGATTACATCAAGGATCGGCTCTGAGCCCTTTCTTGTTTGCAATGGTGATGGACAGGTTGACGGACAGGAGGAGGAGTCTCCATGGATGATGATGTTTGTGGATGACATTGTGATCTGTAGCAAGAGTAGGGTGCAGGCCGAGGAGAGCCAGGAGAGGTGGAGGTATGCACTGGAGAGAAGAGGAATGAAAGTCAGTAGGAGCAAGATGGAATACCTATGCGTGAACGAGAGGGAGGACAGTGGAATGGTGAGGATGCAAGGAGTAGAGGTGACGATGGCATATGAGTTTAAATACTTGGGGTCAACTGTCCAAAGTAACGGGGAGTGCAGAAGAGAGGTGAAGAAGAGAGTGCAGCCTGGGTGGAGTGGGTGGAGAAGAGTGTCAGGAGTGATTTGCGATAAAAGGGTACCAGCAAGAGTTAAAGGGAAGGTTTACAAGATGGTTGCGAGACCAGCTATGTTGTATGGTTTGGAGACGGTGGAACTGACAAAGCGACAGGAGGTGGAGCTGGAGCTGGCAGGGTTGAGGATGCTAAAATTTTCATTGGGAGTGACGAAGGACAGGATTGGGAATGATTATATTAGAGGGACAGCTCAGGTTGGACGGTTTGGAGACAAAGCAAGAGAGGCAAGATTGGGATAGCTTGGACATGTGTGGAGGAGAGATGCTGGGTATTTTGGAAGAGGGATGCTGAATATGGAGCTGCCAGGGAAGAGGAGAAGAGGAAGGCCAAAGAGGAGGTTTATGGATGTGTTGAGGGAAGACTTGCAGGTGGCTGGTGTGACAGAGGAAGGTGCAGAGGACAGGAAGAGATGGAAACGGATGATCCGCTGTGACGACCCCTAACGGGAGCAGCCGGAAGTAGTCGTAGTAGATATGGGTCAAGTGCTGATATAGCTTTGATCAGTTCACCGTTCCTCACACGGAACCTCCTGTCTATTTCTTTTATTACAATAGGCTAAGCTTCACTACAGCGCCCCCTGGAGCCGGGCCTGCCTCAACCTGCGCCATACTCTCGCTACAGATCGCAATGTCTTCGCAAACTTCGTAGTCCACGGAGACTCCTGCCTGATCTCGTCCGTCAACCTGTCCATCACCATTGCAAACAAGAAAGGGCTCAGAGCCGATCCTTGATGTAATCCCGCCTCCACCTTGAACCCATCTGTCATTCTAACCGCACACCGTCCCACTTCCCTCATACATATCCTGCACCACTTCTACATACTTCTCTGCCACTCCTGACTTCCTCATATAGTAATACCACACCTCCTCTCTCGGCATCCTATCAACTACTGAACTGAAATAAAATAATAAACATTGGATTCAATGGATTCCATTCATTGGATTCCAACATACAAATGGGCTCCAAACAGTGTGGCTGAATTTAATAAGGCAACTAGTTCTACAGAGATCACTAACCTCATT
This sequence comes from Lampris incognitus, assembly GCF_029633865.1. Lineage (NCBI taxonomy): Eukaryota > Metazoa > Chordata > Actinopteri > Lampriformes > Lampridae > Lampris > Lampris incognitus. Next base: position 14,038,176 of record NC_079218.1, read on the forward strand.
AACGAATTTCTTCTAACACCATTCTAGCCAAACTCAGATGATGTAAACCTGGCAGTTGAACAAATTAATGAGACATTTAATAGGTCAGCTATCAAGGCTAACCAGGGAGAAGTCGACAATGGATGGAATCGGAGACCTCAAAAAGAGAAATGGTTTGATGGAGACTGCAGAAATGCAAGAAAGAAACTACGACAAATATCTAATCAAAAACACCATCAACCACACAGAACTGAATTAAGACAAAAGTACTGTGAGATACTCAAAGAATATAAACAAATTTTAAAACAGAAAAAGCAAGATCACTTCAACAAAACTCTCCGAGACATTGAAGAGTCTTTAAATTAAAATTATTTCCGGGAAAAATGGAACAATCTGAATTCTAAACAATCCCAGGAACTAGCCATTAAAAATGGAGACTTTTGGAAAAAAATTTTAAAACCTATACAAAGAAATACTGCCAGAAGACCTCATATGAACAAAAACATATCAAAGAAAAGCTGGAAATACAGGAATCAACTATAAAAAAACAATCAGAACCCAACTGACTACCAAATTTCACTTGAAGAACTAACAGATCAACTCCAAAGTCGACCTGTTAGTTCTTCAAAGTCTCAAACCAAAAAAACAACAACAAAAACCCTGTGGCCCTGACAGCATCAGGACTGAAATGTTCAAACACAGTTCTCTTGAGCTGCAGAAGGCCCTGCTTAAACTGTTTAACCTGGTTCTTCAAGCTGGCTGCTTTCCTGACACCTGGAATAGGGGCTTATACCCCCAATATACAAGAGTGGAGATAAATTTGACCCCACTAACCAATGAGGCATCTGTGTGAGCAGTAACCTGGGGAAGGTCTTCTGCTGTATTATTAATGCCCAAATACAGGCCCTCCTTACCAAACACAGTGTCTTGAGCAAGAGTAAGATTGGCTTTCTACCAAATCACCACACTACAGATCACATGTATACCCTACACACCCTAATTAATCAACATGTTCACCAAAAAATTAAAGGAAAAATATTTGCATGCTCCATTGATTTTAAGAAATCATTTGATTCTATCTGGCATGATGGGTTATTCTATAAAATTATCCAATGTGGGATAGGGAGTAAAGTGTTTGACATAATCAAATCTATATATTTGGAAAATAAGTGCGGAGTAAAACTTGGCGACAAAAGAACAGAATACTTCACTCAAAAATTGCTAAACGTACAAAGGAAAACGCCAACAAATGCATGCAGGGCAGAATTAGGCTGTTTCCCGTTGATAATAAATATCCAAAAAAGATCACTTAAATTCTGGCTGCACCTTAAATCAAGTCCCCACGACACATTGCAATTTAAAGCATTTCAAATCCAAGAGCTAAGAAAGAGTCCCCTCAGCCAGCTGGTTCTGAAACTGACTAACCCTGTAACCACTGACACAGATGAGTTTCAGACTAGCACTGCTAACCAACCACAGATTAGAGTAAACCACAGCATCAAGCAATGCAGAAACTCATATTTGGTACACTGGGACATAGAAACCAAATTACAACACAAATTAGGATGTTATCGGGCCCTAAAAAGAAAATACAAATTGGCAGACTATCTCTCCACTGTCAGAGATAGTAAGCAGAGACACATCCTTACCAAGTACAGGCTCGGTGACCACAGTCTAGCCACTGAAAAGGGCAGACACACAAAAAATCTTGGCTACCAAAAGAGCAAAGAATGTGTGGTCACTGTACGGCAGGTGAGGTCGAGACAGAGATGTACTTCCTCCTCAATTGTGAGAAATTCCAGAACATAAGAGGAAAAAAAAGGAGAAATTTGAAAATCAGATTCCAAATGTTCTACCCCTGGATGAGAAAGAACAATGGCCACTTATTTTAAGAGAGGGCCAAAGTGCACACCTTGCGGCACAGTATGTGCCAGAATGCCATAGCCTAAGGGCCAATGAGTGACCAAAACACCCTCAATTACTGTCGTTGCTTTTCGATTGCTGTTCTATGTTTCTGCCAGTTCTATCTATTCCCTTTTCTTTTCTGTTTTTTCTTTTTCTTTTTGGTACTCTTGACCGGTGTCGCTGTCGCCTGCTTTGGCAACATTGTAGTTAATGCAGTCATGCCAATAAAGCATCATTGAAATTCAGAATTGAATTGAGTTGAATTCAACTGGATTCACTTCAAGAAATATCTTTCTCTCTCCCTTCCCTCCCTCCCTCGCCCTGTATCTCTCATCATCATCGTCACAGTACATAAGTGGCGTTATAATGATGCCATTTGTTCAGTGATGGATGATGAATTTCGTTTAGTAATGTTTGCAGATAATGGTATTTCTGTCTGTTTCTATGAATCTTTGTTTCAAAGCGGCTGTGAATTTGTGACCCTGTATTAAAGTTGCTTTTTTAAGTCAAGCTTTTCTCACGCACACACACACGAACGCGCTCGCACATGCACGCACACACGTACAAATCCGTTTCCCCTCCTATTCCTTTGGCTTTCCCCGTCTACATTTTAATGCTGAATCAGCACAATACAAAGAGTGCCAAGATAGAAATGTTATAGGTCAAATTGAAGAACATAAAATCAAATTATTTTTTAAAAATTTCTTTTTTTACGCAATCGCGGGAGCCGTTCTCGATCACGTAACCGCAAGTGAATTGACGTCACATCCGTGTGTTACATGTAACTCGCTACTTCCGCTTTCCGAAACGGCGTCTCGTGCCGTCTTGGTTCCGCCCAAACAAAGCGCAGATTACGGAGTAACGTTGGCGGCGTTAACTGACAAGTCTGTCCTCCTTCCGAGTGTCCTGACAAAGCAGCCTCCCCGTCTCCACCACAGATGAGTTCGGGAGCAGCGTGGCGTGGCTCTGGCCGTGTCGTCTAACATGTCACCTTCCGTCCGCCGTAAGTGTATTTATTGCCACAGTCAGTCATTGCGCAACACCGGCACCGAAAACACACACACATACACACGCAGGCAGGCAGGCAGGCAGGGTAGCAATGACAAGGGGGTTTCTTCTAAGAGATGATTACGATTGCTGTTATTGTTTTGGCTCAGATATGGAGAGAGATCTGCTGATTGAATCAGTCTACCCGGTGAGTACTGACTTGTGTTTCTCTTATTTGGACGAGGCTTCTGCCCGCATGCGGGTGACATATCTGGTACGTTTAAACGATATAAGGGTGGGTTAAAGCTTTCCCACTTCACGTCCAAACGAACTTGTCCCGGATGTTGATAGCGCTTTAAAGATGGACTCTACTGATTATTTTTTGTTTGTTTTTGGTCGATAACTGATCACTTTCGTCGTCAATTCTGCCAATGCTGATATTGATACATTTGGTTCCATTTCAGTCCCGGCACGTGTGTTGGTCCCCAGCAGTATAGCTTATCTGTTATTCTACTATCGCTGTATATAAGAGACTGCTTTATTAATATCTGTCCTGATTTATTAGTAAACACGTTTTCCAAGCGTCTGCATTCACTACAGAAGATGAACACAAATGGCTCCAACTGAAATGGGGAAAACAAGTCACGTTTATTTTGGCGGAACATTTTCAGGCATGTTTGTTGTGACGCTTGTTCTCCAACAGGTCGGCCCTTAAAGCATCTCTGTAAAACGTTACCGCCGCACTGTCGCCTCACTGACAACTGGTTGGAAATATCAAAAGTGGGAAATCTGCTTCTTTCAGTGATCACAGAGCATTTTGGAAGTTAGATGTTAACGTTATCCATTCAAAATAGGAAAGTAATTGTCACATTGAAACAGAAATTAGTCCCTACTACAGACTTTGTAGGCTGTAATGCATAATCAATGTGTCATCACATTGGTGGGGCATATTGGGCATAACTTTGATATCTGTCCCAATACCATTGCTGATAACACACCTTTTATTATTTAATTATTATTTGCTGATACTGATAAGTTTGCTGATATATCGTGTGCCCCGCTAAAATATCAATTCTTTTTTTTACATTTATTTGACTTTTATGTCTTTATTCACCTTTTTTTTCCCCACAGCGTATTGAATAAGCCAGCAGCTGGCCAAGTGACACTCGTTCCGGTTTCTACCTCCTCCTGTCCCAGGCCTTCTGTCTGTGTGTGCGCTATGAGTGCCATGCGTGTGGATGCCAAAGTGGTGATGTTGGGGAAGGAGAGTGTTGGGAAGACTAGTCTCGTGGAGAGATACGTCCATCACCGCTTCCTGGTCGGACCCTATCAGAATGTGAGAGCATCCAGTGTGCACCTCCCAAAAATGCCCCTTTAGCCTTATGAGTTACACTCCTTTTACATTACCAGCCATGGTGCAGATAGACATGCAATAGATGTCAAGTAGACAAGCAGTAATAGATTTTCAATAGCCATCAGTGAGGCATTACATGAGTTATATTACAAGCCATGATACACACCCCTTTTATGGCAGGAGAGAAGGTCTCACCTGTACTCAAATTTCAACTCCTACTGGTTGGCCTGTTATTTGTCAGAGGCCTTAAAGGAAAATATCAAGTAGTGTATGGAAAATGTTTTCCAATGCACAAGGCTGGATTTAACATACAGAATTTGCTTTAGACTTTGACAAGATGCTGTCTTTCTTACAAAAATGGAAATCAAACTTTATGCATACCTGGGTAAATTTAGTAGCCATGGGGCCTTATGTCAGCAAAATATATCACTCACACATTGCTTTTTTCTAGTGTTATTTGTGTCGAATAGCATTGTATTTGTATAATGGATGACGAGCATCTTTATTAACACCCATCCTATTTTTCACAGGCAAGAATGAATATCCACCAGCGCAGATTGTAAAACTGTAAACTGAATCTGGAGGGGGGGTGTTGAATTTCCATTCCGGATCAGTTGTATAACCGTGTCTTCTTTTCTTTCACCGGCAGACAATTGGAGCTGCATTTGTTGCCAAACCCATCCAGGTGGGAGATAAAGTCATTACCCTGGGAATCTGGGTGAGTCGGAATCAAACTTTCACATAGTTTCTACCATTCCATGAAACTGTGTTTAGCTGTCATGAATTCCCTAAAGCTAAAGCCTCCAATGGACATGGATATAAATCTACTACTGTGATATAAGGCCTTGATTCACTTTGAGATATTCTGGCTTTGTCATGCAGATCAATGGTCTGAAAATTCATGTAAACAGTTTATTTGAATTAGTTTGTGTTGACTTTCCCAAAATGTGATGAAGCTTGTAGGCAACCATTTTATGGAACAGGATGTGGAAATCTGGCAGCTTTTTGACGCGTTTACATCACATGTAGTACAGCAGCCGATGACAATGATTTTATGAAGGAGAATCTCTCTCTGTCTCTCTGTTTCTGTCTGTTTCTGTCTGTCTCTCTCGCTCTCGCTCTCTCTCTCTCTCACCACAGGACACAGCTGGATCAGAACGTTATGAAGCTATGAGTAGAATCTACTACAGAGGAGCCCGGGCAGCCATTGTCTGCTATGGTAAGTCCATTTTGCCATGTGATAACAATAATAATATATGTAACGCCAATGCTGAGTTTCGTTCGCCTTTCTTTTCCATACAGTAAGCTGCCTGTTTCATACACTTTGATCAGATAGAAATAATTCAAAGACACGGTTATTTGTCAGAGCAGAGGAAGTTTTCTTTGGTGTTACCATGAAAGCATGGATTTGCATTTACTGAAAAAGTAGACTGACTGTTGTTCACATGTAGGCTGCCAGCAACTTCACATATTTTCCATAGCCATAACTTTCAGATAAACGATGGATGGATGGATAACTTTCCATAGAATGACTCCATTTGTTCTCGATCTCGATGAATATAAATTGTATTCAGCCCTGAGGCATAATGTGAATAATGACAGCAAAGCAAATTTCTTCGATTCAGGAATCTTAACTGTCTTCTCATAATCCTAGAGAGACATAAGAAGTGATGTAGCTTTTTATGTGTAGATCATGTACTTCAAAATAACCATTGTCATCAAGTAAAGAAATGAACCAACAGTTTTTCCTGGAAATATTGATACATAGATATATTGCTTAGTAAACTGTCACTTTCTCTTAGACACCAAATATTTTAAACATACTGTAAAATGACGTCATAGGGGTGATTTGATTATAGAGAAGTAGGTTGGAAAACAGTGGATACTTATGAAAGATATAATTGAAAGCATAATTTAATTTTATGGTGTCTTCAATACAGCATATCTTTGCAATAGATGAGATCGGTTCAGTTATTAGAAACACTGAAACTTAGTTAACTCGTTTTTATTCTCGAGTGAGTTGCAGAAGAAGAGAATGGCTGGCAGTGTGTTGTATTGACTGTGGAAGACAGCCGCCGTAAACCTTACAGCGTCTCACCTAGAAATTTTAGTTTTAAAAGTGATATTCAACACAGTTAAGCACCACAATAACAACAATGACCACAATCCATCACACACAGGGACATTACTGAAGGAGAGAGAGCTCACAAAAAGACTGGTTTTCAATCATATGGTTGTAAATTTTGGCTAAAATCTTCGTGATAGTTTGATGGGATTTTAAATGTCATTGAAAGTTTACCTGCAAATTTTTTCCCCCTCAAAGCAGTTTGACTGGTCATAGTCAAAAAAGAAAGAAATTAAAATTTCTTTTCAAAACCAAACTGAAATTGAACTTAATGGTGGTGCAGTGGTTAGCCCGGTCGCCTCACAGCAAGAAGGTCCTGGGTTCGAGCCCCAGGGTAGTCTAACCTTGGAGGTCATCCTAGGTCGTCCTCTGTGTGGGGTTTGCATGTTCTCCCCGTGTCTGTGTGGGTTTCCTCCGGGGCCTCCAGTTTCCTCCCACAGTCCAAAGACATGTAGGTCAAGTGAAGTGGCCATACTAAATTGTCCCTAGGTGTGAATGTGTGTGTGTGTGTGTGTCGGCCTTGTGTGATGGCCTGGCGTCCTGTCCAGGGTGTCAACCCCATCTGCCGCCCAATGACTGCTGGGATAGGCTCCAGCATCCCCGTGACCCTGATAGCAGGATAAGCGGTTCGGATAATGGATGGCTGGATGGATGGATGGATAGTGGAGAAAAAAAATGAGTGTATATATATATATATATATATATATATATGTGTGTGTGTGTGTATGTGTGTATGTGTGTAGGCTTGTCCACAGTCTTCAGCTCAAAGATATCAGCAGAAATGAATGTGAATGAATGGCTTTATTTCTAAGAGCAGCACTGTGACTAAGCAGCACTGTTTTGTTTTTGTTTTTTCTGCTCACATCTAAATTTATTTGTTTCAGGAAAAGAAGTCAAGTCTGTTGAGGGTTTTTCTCGTCCTTCTACTTTGTTCTTTCCCCAATGGATAATTTTGGTCACCAAGAAAAAAACCTGAATGGATTTATTTCATTATTTCTTTTTTTTTTAGTTGATTAGTCATACTATTCCTGGTTTATTCTTTTTCAGTTGATTACTCATATTATTCCTGGTTTATTCATGGCAGAAGTCATGTTAACTGTCCATTCATACACTCTGTGTGTATGATCCCGTTGCTTCTCCAGTGTCCTGTTCCTTATGCTTGTTGTGCCAGAGGTCAAAGTGTGATTTTTATTTTCTTCTTCTCTTAACTTAACAGATTTGACTGACAGCAGCAGCTTCCAGCGGGCTCGTTTCTGGGTGAAAGAACTACAGAACTGTGAAGAGGTTAGAAAGACATTTGTTTTTTCCCCCAATGCAGGTTAAAGTCAATACAACTCATTTTCATTGGAGCAATTATTACTTTCTGTATATGTTTCAAACTCAAGGGCCTGATGCTACTTAGTCGAGTAAAGCCATTCTTTTAAGAAGTGACGTTTATTTTTCTCTTATGCCTTGTCCACACTAATACGGATATTTTGCCAAACAAACATTTTCCTCTATGTTTTGGCCTCTTAGCCACACAAAAACAGTGTTTTAGGTCACTAAAATGGAGATTTTTTTTTAAAAATGCCTTCGAAAGTGCAGATTTTTAAAAACTCTGGTTTCTGTGTATCTGTGTGTCCATGTAAAATGGAGAGTTTGGTAAATGATGACATCACACCTCAATTCGCGCAGGCCCATTGTTGCTTTGTGTAATGAGCATGCGCCTGAAACAACAACAACAATGGCTGACAATGGCTGTCCACACAAATGAATCATGTTTTGCTTTCGGATTCGCCATAGCACCCTGGGCCGTGTGCCAGAAAGGTGTTAGATAAATAAAGGGGATGAAACAGATGTCATATAACTATAATTCAGTCAGGAGAGACAGTGAATGAAGTAAAGATAATTACTTACTTATAACAGGTGATTTAGTGGAAATGAATACATGTCAAAGTCTTTGGTGCTTAGACTCAACAGGGAGATATTTTTTTTTTAATCGAGGGGCATCAGCCCTGAGCAGCAGCATAATCTCGCCATGGAGTCCAGACACGCTGGTGGTGGTGGCTGATGACTTCTGCTGAGATGATAGATAGATGTACTTTAATAATCCCTGTGGGGAAATTCATCCTCTGCATTTTGCCCATCCGAACACACACTGGAAGCAGTGGGAAGCAATGTAGCTAGGCGATCTTCTTGCCATGCCTCGGTCAGGGGCACAGACAGGAGAATTAACCCTAACGTGCATGTCTTTGATAGCGAGAGGAAACCCACACAGACACGGGGAAAACATACAAATTCAACACAGAAAGGACCTGGTTTGGCCTGGGGTTCGAACCCAGGACCTTCTTGCTGTGAGGCAGCAGTGCTAACCACTGGGCCACCGTGTTGCCCCTTAAGGTTGATGCTATTGGATAGATGAGAACAGGTGATGTGATCAGCTGATAGCTCAATCAACATCCCCAGACAATGACAGCAAGGGAAAATATGAGTGAGCATTGGTCGTCCCGGGCTCGTCCTCTGTGTGGAGTTTGCATGTTCTCCCTGTCTGCGTGGGTTTCCTCTGGGTGCTCCTGTTTCCTCCCAGAGTCCAAAGACATGTAGGTCAGGTGACTCAGCCATACTAAATTGTCCCTAGGTGTGAATATGTGTGTGTGTGTGTCGACCCTGTGATGGCCTGGCGGCCTGTCAAGGTGTCTCCCTGCCTGCCGCCCAATGACTGCTGGGATAGGATCCAGCATCCCGCGACCCTGAGTAGATTAAGCGGTTTGGATAATGGATGGCTGGATGGAAGGTCATGTGAAACGATTTTTGTTTTTTTTTAACGGAGGGGGAAAATATCCATTTTGAAAAATATCCATATACGTATGGTCAAGGCCTAAGACCCATTTTAAGTCACTGTGGATAAAAGTATCAACTCTATACTTTAAGAATAATTTTTTTTGTTTTTTTTTTTTTACAACCTGGGTCTTATTTTCATAGTGTTTTCCATCATACATATCAGTTATGATGTCATTTTATTCAGCGTCTTCATTCAGTAGATGTTGGACACGGACCACTGCTGGACTCAGCTCTACAGCTGGGTCTTATGGGACAAGTGAACAGGAGTCTTTAGACAACAAACCCCCCTAGTGTCTCAGTCAGGCTGTGTCCGTGACTGTCCATTGTCTATGACTTCTCTATTGTGCTGGCCGGCTAGTTTATGGATGGTTACTACTACCTATGGTAAGTATAGGCTGCTACTTCCTGCAGGGTGAATCAGGAAATAGATCAGCAATGTCATCCACCACTGATCATATTGGACATTTCAGCTTTTTACTTTTAACTTTCACTTTGGTTTTCACTTCCAAATATGTGGTTAGGATAATTAGGTCAAACTGACTTGGTGAAACATGTCTGACACTTGTGTTCAGTAGTCCCATAAGACACCATTGTAAAGCTGAGTCCAGCGGTGGTCCCGTGTCCAAAATCTACAAAATGAAGCTGGTGAGTAAAATGAAACCATAACTGATATGTATGATGGAAAAAGCTATGAAAATAAGGTGAAAATGTTTGAAACAATTTAAATTTAAAATACCGCAAAATATTTTGCACCTCATTTTGTGAGAGATTTTAGGTCATAGATTCTCATTATCATCAATTTAGATAGCAAAATTGTGTATTAAGACATGAACATCCCGATTTCATCCCAATACATTACCATTGAAATACAATTATTCCTCAGCCCCATTAGTACCACATCAGTACCCATAGATTTAACACAGGACCAGCTCTGTTAAATGCTGAAGCCATGGAATATCAACCCGTGTTGCTTACATATTTGTTTTGTTTGTGTCGTGTGTTGAAGCATTGTAAAATCTACCTGTGTGGCACCAAGAATGACTTGATCAAGAGCGACCGGAGTCTGCGCCAGATCGACTACCATGACGCCCAGGACTTTGCTGAGGGTAAATTCAGCATCAGCACCACAGAACATTTGGATAACTTTACTTGTTACCTTTCATGGCAGTAGGATACATGAGCCAAAACTTGGAAGAGAAATCAAATACCCTGCAGTTGTTACTGAGAGAACTAGTGAGCCGAACAAAAAGACAAACAGGCTTAAATAGTAACTGATGAATAAAACAGACGTGACTGCCCTGTTCCCATCTTCCTTCTTTCCCTATGTCCTCACTTTCATTCCTTCCTACCAGCCTACTCTCCTAGTGGACTTTTCTTCCCACCATGGATCCCGACACTTTTTTTTTACCCTTCCTGCTTTTCTCCCTCTTGTCCTTCTTCACTTCCTGTATTCTCTCCTCTGCCTCCATCCCTTCCTCCCCCTATTGTCTTTCCTTCCTAACTCTCTTCTTTCCATCCTACTGATCCTCAATTTCGCAAAGCGGGATAAGCAAATTAGCCAGATAATAAAAAAAAAAGATATGTAACAGCTTCCTGAATGCTGTTCTTTGCGGGGAGTAATAAAATGTAAATAAAGTGTTGGCAAACCTTCATTTCTAGTTTGGTTTCACAAAAGCAACTCAGTAAAACCAGGATATCGCAACATCCTTTTCACGGTTATCTGACTAAATGCTAATCCTTCTTTGTGAAATTCCTAGGTGATGTTTTAACCAGCATAAAAACCGAAGACAGCTGACTTGCACTTTCATGAAAATGTCTTTGGAATGAGACTTTTATCTCCTGTGACCACTGAGCACCTCTTTATCAGCTAACCAAGCTGTCCAGATGCTAGCAGGCAGTGGTGGTTCTGTGGTAACAGGAGAGAGACACCCCGTGGTGGAAACATAGTCTCACCTCTTCTGGTTTTGTGTTTACAGAGATTGGTGCCCAGCATTTTGAGACCTCCAGCAAAACCGGGAACAACGTTGGTGAGTCCCATCTTTCAGTGAGGGCTTCCCCAAAGACTGTATAAAGGCTCACAAAGTTCAGAATGATGTTTACTGGCCATGTAGGTTTGCACATACATGGAATTTGACTCTGGTTTCTTTGCTCTCTCAGTGTACTTAACATAGAATAACAACATGACAGCACAACAATCTTCAGATATATACACAAGGATTGACTTATACAGGTGAAATAAGAGGCGATAAAGTGCCATGGTGTAGAGAATATGTCAGACATGCTGAAATAGATGTTAGCAGGTTACTTGCATACATGCCTGAGGTAGATGGACACGACAGAGCATACCGGTATACATACAATGTACAGTACAGTACATACAACATGGTTGGATTTATTTGACAATGTTAAACGATCATTTGAATGACAGCCTGCGGAAAGAAACTGTTTTTATATCTGGTTGTTTTGGAGTACAGTGCTCTGTAGCACCTACCAGAGGGGAGGAGTTGGAACAAGTTGTGACCAGGGTGTGATGGGTCTGCAGTGATGTTGCCTGCCCGTTTCCTGACTCTGGAGATGTATAAGTCCTGAATGGAGGGCAGGTTGGCACCAATGATTTTCTCTGTAGTCTTAACTGTCTGATGTAGTCTGTCCCTGTCCTGTTTAGTGGCTGATCCAAACCAGACTGTGATGGATGTGCAGAGGGTAGGCTGGATTATTGTAGTGTAGAACTGAATTAGCAGTTCCTGAGGCAGGTTGAACTTCCTGAGCTGGCGGAGAAAGTACATCCTCTGCTGGGCCTTTTTGATGATTGTGTCTATGTTGGATGCCCACCTTAGGTCCTGGGAGAACGTGGAACCAGAAATCTGTAGTTTTTCACCACAGACACTGTGCTGCTGAGTATGGTGGGGGGGGGGCAGTGTTAGGGGGCTCCTCCTGAAGTCCACTGTCATCTCCACAGTTTTGAGCTTGTTCAGCTCGAGGGTGTTATGGCCGCACCAGAGGGTCAGCTGTTCAACCTCCGGTCTAAATGCAGGTGACCCAGATAAGGCCAATGATGGCTGTGTTGTCTGCAAACTTCGGGAGTTTAGCAGACGGTTACCTAAGGTGCAGTCATTTGTGTAGAGGGAGAAGAGTAGAGAGGAGAATACACATCCCTGGGGCACGCCAGTGTTGATTGTCTGGGTACTGGATGGGATTTTCCCCAGCCTCACCAACTGCCCCCTGTCTGTCAGGAAGTTTTTAATCCACTGGCAGATGGGGGCTGGTACAGTGAGCTGGGTGAGTTTGGAGTGTTTGGAATATCTGGGATGATTGTACTAAACGTTGAGCTGAAGTCCTCAAACAAGACCCTTGCATATATCCCTGGGGAGTCGAGGTGTTGGAAGATGTAGTGCAATCCCATGTTGACTGCATCCTCCACTGACAGTTTGCTTGGTAGGCAAACTGCAGGGGGTTGAGCAGGGGGCCTGTGATTTCCTTAAGGTAGGCCAACACCAGTCTGTTGAAGGATTTCATGACCACAGACGTCAGAGCAATGGATCTGTAGTCATATAATCCTGTGATACGGGGTTTCTTGGGGACTGGGATGATAGTGGCGCTCTTGAAGCAGGAGGGGCCTTCACACAGCTCCAGTGATCTGTTGAAGATCAGTGTGAAAATGGGGGCCAGCTGGTCAGCAGACTTTCAGACAGGAGGGTGACACGCCATCCAGGCCTGGTTTTCTGTCTCTGGAAGAGCTGGCGCACATCCTCAACACAGATCCTGAGTGCAAGGTGGGAGTTTGGTGGGGCGTGGAGAGAGGCTGGCAGGGAGTGCAGTTGGTTGTGGCTGGAGAGGGTGAGGGGTGTGAAAGTTTGCTTTTCAAACCTGCAGTAAAACCCATTTAGGTCGTCAGCCAATTGATGGTTCCCTGCAGTGTGGAGGGATGGTCTCCTGTAGTTGGTAATGTCTTTTTTCAACTTTTCAGAGTATCACCTTTTTACCACTCTGATCACCTTTTTGAGTGTATTTCTGGCTTTTTTGTAGCGGATCCTATCTCCACTCTTGCAGGCTTCCTCTTTGGCCTGATGAAGCTGCCCGAGTTTAGCTGAGAACCAGGGCTTATTGTTGTTAAAGGTACATAAGGTTTTGGTGGGCACACACATGTCCTCACAAAAGCTGATGTAAGATGTCACCATGTCAGTAAGTTCTTCCAGCTCTGTAGATGCAGCCTCAAAAACACTCCAGTCAGTGCAGTCAAGGCAGGCGTGGAGCTTCAGTTTTGACTCATTGGTCCATTTCCTCACAGTTTTAGCCACAGGCTTTGTGCAGATTTTAGTTTCTGCCTGTAGGTTGGGATAAGATGATTCAGACAGTGATCAGAGAGGTCCAGGGCTGCATGGGGGACAGAGTGATAGGCATCCTTTAATATTGTGTGGCAATGATCCAGAGTGTTTTGTCTAAATTTCAAATCTTTATTAGTTTGGTCGATACAGGAAGTATATTTTCATTGAAATTTCCTGCATTATGGAAATTAAAGGTTTTCAAGCACAGATATACAGACAGGTGACAAATTAAAGGAAAAACCTGAATGCTTGACCCATACAGTGAAGGGGTCCGGGGGCTATGTTATGCTGTCGGGGGCATTTTCCTGGCATGGTTTGGCTCCACTTGTCCCCTTAGAGGGAAGGATCACTGCAAATCAATACAACGTTATTCTGAGTGACCACCTTTATCCTATGATGAAACATTTCTATCCTGATGGGAGTGGTCTCTTCCAGGATGACAATGCCCCCATCCACAGGGCACCAGGGGTTACTGGGTGGTTTTATGAGGAGGAAAATAATGTAAATCATGTTATGGCCTTCACGGTCACCAGATCTCAACCCAGTTGAACACCTATGAGAGATTTTGGACCGTGTTAGACAGCACTCTCCACCAACATCATCAAAACACCAAATGAGGGAATATATTTTGGAAGAATGGTGTCCATCCCTCCAGTAGAGTTCAGAGACTTGTAGAATCTATGACAAGGAGCATTGAAGCTGTTCTGGAGGCTCATGGTGGCCCAACACCTTACTAAGACACTTTATCTTGGTTTTTCCTTTCATTTGCTACCCATCTGTATGTGACTATAGTAAGAGAGGATGAAGGTTAAGATGAAAAATGCTGCAGAGCTCATGAAACATGATTCCCAGTAAAGACAAAATCTATATCATAAATGCATCATAAGGACATTTACTATGATAAGGTTTAGCCTATTTGTTTTGCTGAAACCAGTTCACATTTTAAGCACTTAATAAGACATGATCAGACATGACTGTATATCTTAAAATGTCGAGCTGCTGCAACCCTCTTTTTTCCTTTAGACTGTCCTGTTGGTCGTTTGACCTGTTTGGGATCTCTGGTTTTGAAGTTTGCTTCTTTTTTTTTGGTGCTGACTTTAGATTGCTCTGCATACAAATGTGGATAGAGAGCCATGTGTTATGTTGGTAGATAAAAATATCAGATTTTCAGGTCCACTTTCTCTGGTAAAAGAAAGAACTTCTGTTGTTGTGGTAGCTTGAAACAAAAAAGTCTTTATGCATGCTCAATAATCCAGGTAGGGAAATCAAAGAAAGTTGAATCAGTTCATCTGGACACAACGTTTACTGACAGATACGTTTCATCACTCATCCAAGTGACATCTTCGGTCTCAACTGACTGCAGGTATCCCCACGCTTATAAACAATACAGTGGCGTAACGAAAGAAACCAATTATCAGTTTCATATGCAAATATGGGCGTGACCATTAACTGGAGTTTCAATGGTCATGTGTACTATTCACAGAATTGGGGAATAGTTGCAATCACAGCATTGTAAGATGGTGACAGATGTACTCTTAGCCACCCCCCCCCCCGGTTCAGGGATGGTCGTGCCCTCGTCACATAGATGCCCTCTTTGACTCTCCGTTCAAACCAGCGTTCCTCCCTGTCAAGGATGTGCACATCCTCGTCCCTGAAAGAGTGGCCACTGGCCTGTAGATGGTTGTAGACTGTGGAGTCCTCGCCTGACGCATTAGCTGTTCTGTGTTGTGCCATCCGCTTGGCCACCATCTGTTTGGTTTCCCCAATGTACAAATTACGACAATCCTCCAGGCACTTAACATTGTACACTATGGCTCTGTTTGTGCCGGGGGACCCGATCCTTGGGGTAGACCAACTTCTGGCGCAGCGTGTTTTGGAGTTTGAAAGTAACCGAGATGGTCATTGGAATTTGCATATGAAACCGATCATTGGGTTTGGTCATTATGCCACTCTATCTTATATATATGAAGCAAGAGTGTATGTTTGTATGTTCGCTTAAAACTCCAGAAATACTCATTGTAGAACAAAAAGAAAGGTATCTTTAGAATCAGCACTTCTCAGGGATTGCACAATTCGAAAAATATTTCAAAAACCAAGTAAAAAATGTGATTTATTGGCGAAAGAGGCATTCCAGCAATGCTTTGTGGAGACTTCCAGCAAATCCTTCCAGTGGTCAAGGGAGGCACTACACCTAACATTGACAATGCTAGCCTGAAGGCACGCAACCTGCTTTACCCTGAGGCGCTTGAGCACTGAGCGATTAATACACACATTGGCAAAGGAGCTTGATGAATGGATTGAAAATTATGACATTTTATAATTTTCATTAATAACATTTGTTTATTCGACATTCGTTTATCACATGTATCATATCATAAATTATCCTATATTTCAACATTGATTATATCGTAAATATCAGATCGTGTTGGTTGTTTTGGTGACAACATTTTCCCCGGGCAACGCTGGGTACCTCCGCTAGTTGTTTATAAGGTTGGGGATATCTGCAGTCAGTTGAGACTGAAGAGTTCACTTAAATGAGTGATGAAACATGTCTCCCACTAAACATTGTTTCCAGATGAACTGATTCAATTTTCCGTGCTTGCAACAAAAAACAAAAAACAAAACTCATCTTCATGACTCTTGACGATTCTTAATGGAGAACTGGTGTCCTAGAATACCATGAATGTTGCAAGAGAGGCATGCAAGAAACATATATGAGTTAAGGAAGAAGAGAGTTTTTCTTTTGCTTTCTTTAACATTTAGATTAGCACACATCAACTAAAGAGAAAGATGCTGATGGGAGAGGACATAAAACTGAATAATTTGTGAAGCTGATGGATGAAGACCTACAGCCTTGATTCCCCTGCAGAGGAAAACAGATTGAACAGAATGATAAGATAAAATAAGGAGGAGTTCTAACTGCATAGAATAAACCTCATTAATTCCACAATAAAAGTGTCATAGCAGTGACAGAGCCACAAGATGGCTAATAAGTTATCATTTACATTACAGTAAAGATCTCCTCCTGAGTGTCATCTTTAAACTAGCTCACCAACACACAACTTTTTTTTCTTCAAGTTAGTAAACTTAAGAAGAAAAAAAATAATTTCCCATCCTCCCAGAATCAGCACAACCCTCCTTAATCGATATATATAAATTGTCCTCCACCAATCAAAACACAGCAAACTGACTATTTCATTTGTTTTTTTTCCTCATCTTGTTGACGGGCGTGATGAGTAGATGAGCTCTTCCAGAGGGTCGCTGAGGACTACAATAACACAGCCTTCCAGTATATGACCGGTGGGTGAACATAATGATGTCGTCAGTAAATCAGATCGTCTTGCTCATGATAATGATTGTAATATGATAATGTCAGGTGATGTGTAACAATAGCTTGTCTGGTTTGTTCTGCAGAAGAGACCGGTGTGGACTTGGACCAGAAGAAGGACTCATATTTCTACTCCTGTTGTCACAGCAACTGATGCTAACAGAGAGGAGGTGAAACGGCTCGGGAGTATTCTGGGATGTGAGCGTTTCGCATCGTAGCCTTGGACCTTCTATCCAGACTATAGAGAAGAGAAGAAAGACCGATGGACTGACAGACAGAGAGACTGACCAACAACACAACACAACACGGCAGAATTGATTTGTTTTTCTCTTAGCGTGCGTTTTTCATTGAGCGCCGCCCGGCTCAGAGCCTCTGCATCAGGAATGTTGTTTTAAAACTGGTTGTTGCTGTGTCGTCGTTAAACACCACAGACAGTCCTCTTCTGTTATAACGGATGTTTCCATCCCCGCCTCCTCATGCAGGATTTACTTTACGCTTGTTTTTTTTTGGTTTTTTTTTTTTTTTTCATCGTGACATTTTTGAATCGGCTGCTCCTGTCCTGAAACACTGACAGACCAGTCTGGACTCCAGTGCAACAAAGCTGCCTTTAAAACCTTTTATTTGAGTCCCAGGTAGTCAGTCTTCCCTGGTGGTCAGAAGAAAACGAGTAATAGGAAAGCTGTTTTCTATTATTATTGTTGTTATTATATCAAAGCAACACCTCTACTCACAGACTAAAGCATTGTTAATAGATATCCAAGTGATTTGCAAAATGACGTTTGCCTCAGAATACACTTTTGTTCAACCAAGTTTAAGAATAAGACTGTCTAATAACAATTAGACCAATAAGCTGGCCATTTTTGGCTTTGTACAGAAACCCGGCCAGTGTGGAGCTACGCTGGGGGGGGTTTAACATCTGACGTCGCGTTTAACGGAGCCGTGGAAAACACGTCAGAACCACATAAATGGGTCTGACACTGTTCAGTCCTTCACTCCCTGTACAGACCACACATTAAACCTGAGAGGAAACTGCACAATACATTACCTGAAACCAATGATGTTTATATGGCCTTCACACACAGTAGGAATGCCTGTGTCTAAAGTGTCCATACCTTCCTGGGTGATGATGATGGTGGTGATGATGACTGGCAGGTCTTCGGGGTGAGCGCTGCTGTTTACACTGACACAATCACGGATGTGAATGTAAAGCCACATGTGGTGTTTTACATCGTACTGTTTACTGTCTGTTGTGTGTCACGGCATAAGCTTTCATTCCGTTTTAAGAGGAGTTTCAGCAAAGTCAAGTTTGGGGTCGTTTTCGTACAACAGTATATTATTTCCAAAACTTTCCCGCCACACTTCATGGGAATGGCCTTTTTTTTATTATTATTATTATTATCCTGAATGCTATTCAACAATCTCTGCAAGTTCTTAACAATTCCTTGGTGTCATATATTGAGCTTATGATGAAGAAATAAAGTTATTGGGGAAATTTAAGGAAAATGTTTTCTAGACAGCGATGACCTAAATTTAAATTTGAGTGAAATGTCCTTCGTCAGTGTGGTGGTGCGGGTGACTGCCATGGCTTCACCACCGTGGGGTTCTTGGCAGATTTCGTAACACGGCACGTTGAGTCGTCACTGCTGAAAAGACACCAGACGTTTGCCTTTTTACAGCCACACATCTATGTGAAGTCTGTGTACTGTCTGGTACTCATATAGTCACTAATTTATTATTGCCTTTTAAGTTGTGCTGTGCAGCAGCCATGGAGGGACGTGAATGAGTACAATGTGACATAGTGTTTTTCTCCATGATGCTGCATCTGTACGGATGCTGTGTTTACAATAATTTCATCTATATTATTATTATTATTACTTATGTGAGGCTGTTAATGCAAGACCACATACAAATGGATTCCTGACTATTAAAAACTTTGAAAGATTGTTTGAACTTCCTGGAAAGTGCCATTCACGATTAATCTGTTTTGAGTTCATGCATTTCATGAGCGTTTTACAACCGTTCAGTTGAAATGTACACTTGTCAGGTACAACACGCAGTCTTAGTAAATATATCTGAAAAATTTAAATATATCTTAAAAAAATTAAATATTAAGAACTAATGCTGATTGAACTTTTCCATTTTTCTGTATCTTATAATGTCTGAACAACACACTGCCTCATGCAGTGCATTATGGGCCCATCGCAGCGGCTCATGGAAGCTGGTGTTCAGTCTTGATTCTTTTTTTAAAACAACTGGGATGGTCTGTGAGGTCAGTTTGCTACAATGCATCTTTGAATTTTTTTTGCTTCGTTAGCCTTCCTCAAGAAGTCAATGCAGCTGTGGAAAACAAACCCAGGGGCCGACTCCCAGGTGATGTGCTGTCCCTCTGCTGTTCTGCGCAGGCCTGAACCCCCTCGGTCAGATCATCACAACGTGGATATGGATACAGGTTCAGAAGTGTGGTTGCCATCAGTCACCTCCACTACATGGATGACGTCAAGCTGTATGGCAAGAGTGAACGAAACGTCGAGTCGCTGCTCCACCTCACCAGGATCTACAGCGATGACATCGGGATGTCATTCGGACTGGATAAGTGGCTGAATGGTGACTAAGAGAGGGAGGTGATCAGGGCTGAAGGGGTGGAGCAGAAGGCAGGATGACAGACAAACAGGACAGCTTCAAGTACCTGGGTATCCCACATGCCAAAGGGAGCCATGACAAGAAAGCAAGGAGGTCAGCCATATGCAAATCCCTCCAGAGAGTAAGGCAGGTCCTGAGGAGCCAGCTCAATGGAAGGAATAGGATCCAAGCCATCAACGTGTATGTCCTACCAGTCATCAGATACCTAGCTGGGGTAATAAACTGGCCACAGGAGGAAATAAAACTGGGCAGGACAGAGGCCCAGTGGTTAGCGCTGTCGACTCAGCGCAAGAAGGTCCTGGGTTTGAACCTATCGCTCTCTCCTCGCTCTCACCCCCCTCCCACTCTCTCTCTCGCTGAACTCAGTGAATGTTTGGTTTCAAGTTTAAATTCCTGCTGACAGTCATTTGTGGCTGATTTTGGATGTAATTGGGTCATCCATCCATCCATTATCCAAACCGCTTATCCCAATTGGGGTCATGGGATGCTGGAGCCTATCCCAGCAGTCATTGGGCGGCAGGCGGGGAGACACCCTGGACAAGCTGCCAGTCCATCACAGGACCGACACACACACACACACATTAACACCTAGGGAAAATGTAGTGCGGCCGATTCACCTGACCTACATGTCTTTGGACTGTGGGGGGAAACCAGAGCACCCGGAGGAAACCCACGCAGACACGGGGAGAACATACAAAGTCCACACAGAGGACGACCCGGGCTTTTTATGATGTTACATAAAATGAAACGGCCACACAATTTCTCAATTTCCAATTGGCGTGTTCCAGGTAGAACAAACTTGTAGGCCGGGGTATTGTTAGATACCTTGTTAGACACCCACTTGATTTAGAAGTCGTTTTTATTGTCCTCACCAGCTTGCATCAACTGGCCTTTCAATATGTTAGACATCAATTTTGTTTTAAAAATGTATTCATTTGTATTATCTTGTCTTCCAGGTCAGATGATGTCACCGCCGCCAGCTGAATGATCCCATCAAGGCTGCTGCGCCGGAGTTACAGTCCATTAAGGTACCGCTTACAGTGTTTTAGCTTAGTGAAGACTAATGTGGATTAACATGCTAACATAGTAATTGGGTCAAGGTCAAATATTATTTTGCAGACATAACTTTGTCAAAAAGTGGTTTCTATTTACTACAAAATGTTGATGTGTTCCTATCTATTGCTATGGTGAGAGATGCGTTGCTGTGTTTGGTTTTTAGTTTGTTTTTGTTGGTGTTGCTGTGCTTGTCCTCCCGGCTGATCTTAAGGATCTTCCTGAGGCATCGCTGGTGGTATGCCTCGAGTGCCTTCAGGTGCCTGCTGTATGTGGTCCAGGTTTCTGACCCATACAGTAGGGTGGGCAGCACCGCTGCTTTGTACACCGACATTTTTGTTCTGGCCTGAAGGTGGCGGTTTTCAAAAACCTTTTTTACTCAGTCTTGAGAAAGCCTGGCTGGCGCAGCTGAGACGATGGTGTATTTCAATGTCAGCGTTGGCTTTGGGGGAGAGAAGGCTGCCAAGATATGGAAACTGTTCCACGTTTTCAAGTCTGGTGTTTCTACAGAGATGGATGGGGGGCAGAACAGGCATATTTCTGTTGGGTGGGGCTTGGTAGAGGGTATGGGTCTTTTTTATGTTAATGGCCGGGCCAAGCTGCTTGTATGCCTTTGCAAAGGCGTCCAGTATGCTCTGTAGGTCCTCTTCTACGAGGGACACTAAGGCGTTGTCATCGGCGTACTGCAGCTCTATGATGGATGTGGTGGTGGTTTAACCTTTAGCCCTGAATCTGTTAACATTCAGAAGATCCCCATCAGTCCTGTACATGAGTTTGACTCCCTGAGGCACATTGGTACCCGTGAGGTGGAGGACGGTGGCAATGAAGACAGAGAACAGGGTTGGGGGCAATGACACAGCCTTGTTCAACTCCTGTGTGGACCTCGAAGGACTCTGTCTCGTCTCCATAACTGCAGAGTACTCTAGCTGACATGTCACACAGTAGTCGTAGTACTCCGATATATTTGTCAGGGCAGCCTATTTTTGACAGAACTAGCCAGAGGGCCTGGTGGTTTACAGAATGGAAAGCTTTGGTTAAGTCTATGAAGGTCATGTACAATGGTTGGTTCTGTTCCTGGGCTTTTTCTTGGCGTTGGAAAGTAGTAAAAATCACAGACACACACACACGTGTGTGCACCACTCTCCACTGTCATCCCCACAGAACAGACTTGGGGCTTTGAGTAACAGTGAACAGTGTTAACCCTTTACTCCCCCGTCCATTTTCACTTCAGGGTTTTCTTCTTAATAACGAGTGGGCCTTCATTAAAATACATTATGACAATCATTTTCATCATGGGGGGGTGTTAATATTTAAGGCTGTGTGTTCGCTGTGCAGGGGGCATGAGTAAAAAGAGACAAACCTTTTTCTTTCATTCTGCTGTATTTTTATTATTTTGTTGACCCCAGGTTTGCAGAACGATGGCGTGTGATGTTTCTCGCCGGTGTGAAGCATGTTGTGAGCATGCATGATAAAAAAACAAAACAAAACAACGAAGAGTCGGTTTCTGGGAGGTTTTGTGTTGCTTTTTGTGTTGAAAACCAGCCTTGAAAGTATTTTCATCAATCAGACTTTTGCCGGCCGTACAGTCAAGAATGGCAGAATCCAGTTTTATATCTTTGCCCTTATTTAAGTGTCTTTGTTGGAGTCAGTTAACAAAGCGGCGGTTGGTTTCTGTAAAGGATCTCTTGAAGTACAGTAACTGTTCATTTGTGACGGTGGGTTTGATGTTTCGTGAAGCTTTTGTGAAAGTTTCAGTTGCAAGTTTGTTTGTCATATGAAAGCAAGTGTACACTTATTCTCATAGTGAAACGCTTGTGTTGCCGGCTCAACACACAAATGGGAAATAGAAGTACTTATAAAAGTACTTGGAGGAATCAAAATGTAAGAACAAGACACAAAGCAGTCAGTGTAGACTTTGAGTGTACTTAGTATGATGGGAGCCATGCTGAATGGGTTTCCTGAAGCGCACGGCTCGTTTAATATACGAGCAAAGATTGATGTGTGCAACGATCAACAAAGTAAATGAGCCGTGCGAGCCCAGCGCACCCTGACCACCGCGCTCAGCTGCAGTTTGGTTTTTTTTTGGTGTGAGACGGAAGTGAAACATGCTCTGCTATCAGTGTCCGACAGGGCTGTCTTATCAGCCAATCAGATTCATGTTCTAGTAGGCTCAGGGTAGGCCCAAGATCAACATGTTAAATGATGATCTGACAACATTTCTCTTTTTAGCCTGGAGGGGGCGTCAAGCTTGGAGTTGTTGTTGCCATTGCAATGGCTCCAGTTCAGGGACCGCTGGGAAAGGCTCCAGCATCCCGGCGACCCTGAGAGCAGGATAAGCGGTTTGGATAATGGATGGATGGATGGATGCATGGATGGGTGTTGCCATTCCCATTGAGACAGGGAGCAGGTTCAGACCCTCTCATGTTGCTTCTCTCTCGTCTCCACGGAGGACAGATCCACAGCCAGACACACAAGAGAAGCTTTGAGCCGGTACACATTCAATGTTCGGTTCATGGACACTTTGGGAACTTTGTGTTGGAGGACAGTCAACCGTTGATTTGTTCAGTGTGTCGACAAATCATTTTAACAATCGAAATGACTTTGCGTGCTGGTTGAAGAAAAAAAAACTACTTGTCCTGAACAATGCAAGCACTTGTCTGGCAGCTTGGTATTTCAAGTCCTCCTTGAAATGGGAAATAATTCAACATCATCTTTTATCGTCTTTCAGCACTGTTGTGTAAGGATGAAATTCAAATATCATGATGCACAATTTTGGTGTCTAAATTAATGCTAATAAGAATCTATGTCCTACAATTTATCGCAAAACGAGGTGTGAAATATTCATTCATCCATTATCCAAACCGCTCATCCTGCTGTCAGGGTCACAGGGATGCTGGAGCCTATCCCAGCAGTCATTGGGTGGCAGGTGGGGAGACACCCTGGATAAGCTGCCAGTCAATCACAGGACCCCCCCCCCCCACACACACACATATTCACACCTAGGGACAACTTCGTACAGCCGATTCCCCTGACCTAATGTCTTTGGACTGTGGGAGGAAACCGGAGCACCCGGAGGAAACCCACGCAGACACAGGGAGAACATGCAAACTCCACACAGAGGACGACCCGGGACAACCCCCAAGATTGGACTACCCCGGGGCTCAAACCCAGGACCAGGTGTGAAATATATGAAGGGATATTATTTGAAAACTAATTTTTGATATTATACTTTAAATTACCAAACAGGTCAATGTGGTGACCCTCAGCTGGATTCTTGCACACATAAGCAGAGAATATGATGTGTATCAATGTGGTGTTAAATTCCCTTTGGTTATCCTGACATTCTTCTTTTTTTGGGGGGGGGGGGGTCTCCGTTTTTCTCCCCAATTGTACTAGGCCAATTATCCCACTCTTACCCACATCCGGCTTCCCACCCACAGACACGGCCAATTGTGTCTGTAGGGACGCCCGACCAAGCTGAAGGTAACATGGGGATTCGAACTGGCGATCCCTGTGTTGGTAGGCATTATCCTGATATTCTTTTTACATTATCACCCAGCACATATGACACGTTTCAGTTCAGCCAGTGTGCAGGTTCACACACACACACACACACACACACACACACACACACACACACACACACACACACACACACACACACACACACACACACACACACACACACACAGGTTTAGTGAAATCTATCTTACAATTTTTTTTATTATGTACAAAGGACTACAGCACACTTAAATGTCCTGAAAAGGCAACAAGATCTCCAGCTCTCTGAGCAGACGGATGAGTGATGTGGCAGAGGAGGGTGGAGGTGTAATGAAAACCATCTGGGACAAAGAGAACAGAAGACAGCCGTACAGACCATAGGGAGTCAGTGCTATATGTAGCCATTATCTCGTATACTTTATGAATGGGCTCCTTTTGCCATTTCACCATGTTACCACAGAACACCAGCCGTTAGCATCAGCTAGCTAACGCTCTACATACAGAATAAAAAATAAAGCAATCCAGTTCAGTAGATGCAAGTTTTTTTGTAGGATAATATATAATGGATATTGGCAACATCAAATGGCAACAAATTGAACCACAAACTGCCAAAACTGACAAATACAAAAAGGCCTCCAAAGAGGATGTATTGGATCATATAACTCCACTCATTTACAAACAATTTTCTTTTCTCGTTTCCTTTTACATATATTCTTATGTACAAATATAAAGCACAGAACATTTCAGCAGTTCCTTCAGGCTAATGACAGAGACGCTACTGCGCCTCCCAGCAGACATGTAGAAGCAGAAATGAAACAGAGACCTGTGTGGAAGACCCTCTGTGTTTTCTCAGTACATGGATCATCCAGAAGGTCACCGGAAGATCACACATCTAGAAGGTCACCCATCTAGAAGGCCACATGTCTAGAAGGTCACATCTAGAAGATCGCACATCTAGAAGATCGTACATCTAGAAGGTCACCCATCTAGAAGATCACACATCTAGAAGGTCACCCATCTAGAAGGCCACATGTCTAGAAGGTCACATCTAGAAGATCGTACATCTAGAAGGTCACCCATCTAGAAGGTCACCCATCTAGAAGATCACACATCTAGAAGGTCACCCATCTAGAAGGCCACGTGTCTAGAAGGTCACCCATCTAGAAGGCCACGTGTCTAGAAGGTCACCCATCTAGAAGGTCACCCATCTAGAAGGCCACGTGTCTAGAAGATCACCCATCTAGAAGGCCACGTGTCTAGAAGGTCACACATCTAGAAGATCACACATCTAGAAGGCCACCCATCTAGAAGGCCATGTGTCTAGAAGGTCACACATCTAGAAGATCACACATCTAGAAGGTCACCCATCTGGAAGGTCACCCATCTAGAAGGTCACCCATCTGGAAGGTAACACATCTAGAAGGTCACACACACTCATGTGTTTCTGAGGCCCACAGCGCCTTAAACTAGAGAACATAAATTAAAAGCATTTTAACAATGACTAACTTCTCTTCCTTCATCTCTGAAAAATACACCTTTCAAAGGTGAACGTTAATTTATTAAAGCATTAATAAATTAGAATAGAAAGCCCATGGCCCTCATAGCTATCAGATAAAAGATGGATATTTTCCAAACAGTTTGGACATTCTCACCTTAAACACAAAAACACCAAGCGCCATTTTCTGTTTTGTTATTTTGGGTTGGTGGATGGTGTTTTCTAAGGTGTTACTTGTGTTATTTAAATATTGCATATATTGAATATTACATTTGAATATTAAATATAACATAATAAGCTATGGGGATGCAACATTGGATCAGAGATGAACCAGCTCAGACCAAAACACCGACACCACTCAGTCTCATCACACATGGAAAGGACATAAAATCAGATTTGTTTGATTGGATTTGTGACATATTCCTCCTGGCCCCTGGTTTCCAACCTTTCTAACATGTACAGTTCTTCTACAACATGAACGGTTAGCACACTGATGATGTCTGCTAAATGCTCTTGGTGCAAAGTAAGAAACAGTCATGCAATTAAAGAAACTAATCAGACAACACTGTGGTATAATACCACTTTTCTCTGTCCAACTTCTTTTCTTTTCAATCATCTTAAGTCAAGTGATGCAGTCTTGATACAAGTGGAGAAAAGTGGAAATAAGATGAAACGTCACATGTGGCGTGTTTCATCTTATTTTGTAGTTTTTCAATAAAATCCCTTTGACAGCTACTTTGCAAGAGGGTGAAAACAACTCACACCCACTTTTTTTCTTGACTTAAGAGAAGTTATTATCTTCCATTAAAAAAAACAACATAAATAAATAAATAAAGCTCAACGCGTGTGAAGGTTTTGATAAGTCCGCGAGGCTGTGATAATTGAGTCAACAAGTTCTGATTTGAAAACTCAAAATCTAAAACGTCCCCTGAACGGGAAGCTGAAATAGTCCCACATCAGCAAAAGTTCCCTGGTTCTTCACGTGGCTTTCATCAGAACCGCTGTTTTTAAGAGGGACCGCCCAAGTTTCTTGTAGACATGCCTTCTTTTCCCCAGATGGTATAAAAGTCATATTTAAATGGACATTGTTGAATCATCTTTTCTTTTTTAACAGTTGTATTTAGACTAAACATGTGGCGACACCAAAACAACAGGGGGTGCCGTGGAGAAAGTGCAGGCACAGAAACCAGGGCAGAAGAAAGTTGCGGTGTTTCAGTGTCATTAATAATACATAATGTAATTTAGAAGACGGATAGTTCAAATCAAGCCATCTGACTGGTTGATAGCCGTGGTGTAATAGCCATATTTAATTTCTTTACACAATTCAGTATCACTCTGCATGTGAGGGGAAAAATTTGCCTAACAAAATGAAGCATACAACCAGCTTTCAAAGTCACCCTACTGACGCTGGACAGTTTTTCAGTGGTTGCACAATAAATGGCAACATAAAAATTAATACAAATAAATAGCCAAATGATGAAATCAATCTGTGATAAAAATAATATAAATAAAATAAACTAGTGCACTATGCACTATCTCCGGGCAGCCAGGAGGGCCTATTTCTGTGTAAGAACAATGCTTTATGAACATGTTAATAAAAATTGTCTTTCATATTGCCATACTTGGTAACCATTTTATAAAGTGTCGTGATGCATGCTCAATAATCCAGGTAGGAAAATCAAAGAAGGTTGAATCAGCTCATCTGGACACAACGTTTATTGACAGATACGTTTCATCACTCAGCTGAGTGACATCTGAAGAAATGTATCTGTCAATAAACGTTGTATCCAGATGAACTGGCTCAACCTTCTTTGATCATTTTATAAAAGCAGTAGCGCATTCCGGGCCATGATATATTGTGATTATATCACAGCTAAGGGGTGTTGTTTGGCCCGACGTGAACCTGTTGTGAGCTACTACTTAAATAAACATTATGGTAGTGGGTTTCACTTGTGTTGTTGTTGCATACTGCCGCGCTACATCCAGCTATTCATCTGAAGAACTTCGCTCCAGAATGCATTACCTTTTGTTGGAAAAAAGAACCTGGACATTTTGCTGAAGAATGAAAATACAACAAATTAGAAAATGATATGTGAACCTGGGCTAGATCTCTTTTTTCATACAATTCCCATGATCCTCTTAATTTAGAAGGAGGAATAGAGCAGGCTATGTTTTTTTTCAGTGGGAATTAACAGAATCCGATACACCTCTTTAGTGTTAAGAGAAATTTTGGTTTAACTCACCTAAGTTTGTGCTGAACTTATTTGGAATGGATAAAATAAAACCGGTAAGAATTCCATCATTTACTGGCTTCTTCTCATCATCAACTCTGTACTCATGAAGTACTTGACAGGCTGCTGATAAAGATCTGGCTGGTAATTACATTGAAATGTTTCCTGTTGTACAAGTTTGGCCAAAAGGCCAACCAGGAGTAAAATCCAACCTCATAGATTTGTAGAAAATGAACATACAAGGCGCTGGCAGAAGACACACTTTGACAATGTTGGGCTTCAGCAAGAATAAAACGCAAAGCGAGGAGATGTACTGAAGTGCAGGAGTCTGTGTTTTGGACTGCTCCTAGTCAAATTCACAGAGACAAAGAGAACAACAATCCCACATTTCCTCCCATCGTGTATTGTGCATTACTAGAGCCTTTATAAATAGTTCATATAGAAGACTGTACACATAGAGCAAATGTAGTGCGAACAGTGATCAGACGCCAGCAGCCAACCAACGCTACGCTCCAGTGTCTGAATTGAGCCAGCTGACTGAAAGGTGCAATCCCAACAAGACAATGCTAACAGGAAAAAGCTAACAAAACAATGTTAACAGGGTGAGAGTCACTGGCTGCTGATGGGTGATGTCACCTATCAAAGTCTTCTTGCGTCAGATTTTCTGTACCTGTCAATCTCTTTAGTGATGAGCTTCCATATCAGCCATTGGATATTTCCGCTGGCTGTGCAAAGAGACTTGACTCTAGATGACAAAACTCCTCCTTGGCCTGTGTTGTGGACATACATTTCAACGCTTCACCGCCGAGCTCGATATGGCACATTCTGAAGGTTCAATCTGATGCTGAAGCACATCAGTGCAAGACACCACACAGGTTTAGCTAGAACCATCCAGGCAGCTCAAGTATCAGAGTATCTAACACAGAAGGTGAGATGTAATGACCCTCGATGCTATGTGGCGGTCAGTCTGTACAGCCGCTGTACGCCAGAGTTCAGTGCTGGTAGGACCATCTCTAATGCCCGTTTCATTGCAACAGCAACTCCATTCATCTGTGTCCATCCAAACCCTCATTACACAATACTGGATGAGTTATTTCATTTGGGGCTTTCCACTGATCCCAGTTAGGTGGTTTAAGCCCACGTGAAGTCAGTTTCTAGTGGCCCGAGCCAATTTACTGAGAAAGGATTTATTTTTTTTAACAACCTGGACCTTATTTTTGCAGTGTTTTCCATCATACATATCAGTTATGATGTCATTTTATTCACTGTTTTCATTCAGTAGATGTTGGACATGGACCACTGCTGGGCTCAGCTTTACAGCGGTGTCTTATGGGACAAGTGAACAGGAGTCTTTAAACAACACCCCCCCCAAGTGTGTCAGTCAGACTGTGTCCATTATCTAAGACTTCTCTATTGTGCTGGCCAGCTAGTTTATGGATGGTTACTACTACTTACGGTAAGTATAGGCTGCTACTTCCTGCAGGATGAACTAGGAAGTAGATCAGTAATGTCATCCACCATTGGTCATATTGGACATCTCACATTATAACTTTTAACTTTCTCCTCCAAATATATTGTTTAGATAATTGGGTTAAATTGTACTTGTTGAAACACATCTGACATTTGTGTTCAGTTCTCCAATAAGACACTGTTGTAAAGGTGAGTCCAGCAGTGGTACCATGTCCAAAATGTACAAAACAAAGCCAGTTGAGTAAAATTATATAATATGTATGATGGCAAAAACTATCAAAATAAGACCCAGGTTGTAAAAGAAAAAAACAAAGTAAAAATGGTATTTTCCTTAAACAAAATTCCTTCTAGTGGAGGCAGAATTAGAATTTTAATTCCAAAAAAGTTTCACTTTTGAAAAATGAAATTGTAAATGAAGTGTCTGGTATATCGATTGTTTTATCCAACCTCAGAAGATAAAGCGATAGAAACTATTATATAATTTACATTAGATGTTAAAGTAATGGAAGTGAGGGTGACTGGAGAAGTATTATCTTTCTTTAGTGTAACTATTTTTATTTTTTTCAAGTTAACTATCTGAAGTTTATCTATTGCACAAAAGATGTTAGGCAAACTGCCAGTGTTCTGAGCTTTATCTGGGCAGCAAAGAGATGTTCTAGTTCACGTAGATTGTGCCATATGGCTCCACCTTGTGGGTTTTTCCTTGTGCAATTTGCACTCAAATGGAAAATTGCAACAATGTTCCCACTTGTTGCGCTCCATCCACCCAGTGGCCTATATAAGGCTGGTGAAACTGCACCTATTTCTTCCTCTTCTTTCACGCGGAAATAGTTTTCCTGTTAAGAGCCTTTTTCCATGTCCTCTGATGAGGGAATCTTAAACCAATGGTCCTTTTCAGGGCCTGGTGCCAGTAGCTGCTGCGTCTTTTGCACCTCACCCTTTGATGCGGTGGACTGCCAGACCAGGTGTACTAGGTGCCTGGGGCAGCAGCATGTCCGGTGCACCCTTTGAGTCTGATAACTGCTGGGCTTGTACTGACTTGGGGGTGGAACAGCAGTGGGCCCGTCTCTGTTTCTTCTCTTTTCAGCTGGATGAGCAATGGGAGTCAACTAGTCGAGCCAGACGACCTTCATCACCTGGCTGGTGGCAAAGAGCTTCTGCTTCTCCTGCTACATGGGGGCACCTCCGCTTCCATGTAGCAATCCTTTTTTTACTAACAACAAACACAACCCCTCAAATGAGCAGTGTTACATTGCCAAAAAAGAACGTTTCCAAAACAGCTATAAATACATGTGTCCCCCCTCCCAGTCGAGCGGTGTGGATACTACCTCTCTCTCTACTGCTTCCAAACTTTATATGTCATTTTTTTTCTGCTCCTAAGTGAGCAGTAAAGTGAGGTGCCAGAATGTTGATATCTACTATACTCACTAGAGATTCTCCCCCAGCTAAACATTTTCCCCTGGCTCGTGCACGATTAGACTTGCTCTCTTGCATATAATTCGGCCGGCCATCCCTTGTTCCGAGGATAATGACAGCATAATTAATATGGTCTCTGCAATGTGCTCCAGTTTGGATCACGCCCCTGCTCTCATTGAACTGACAGGCCTCACTCAAGTCTACAATTCACTACAATCCAAATGGGGTCCTCCGCCTTTCATGGGAGTGGTACACACAGAATTAAAGGACAAATTGGTGATAATGTCTCTGTCTCAAGAGATGGATTGGGAGAAAGGAACTTTCTTCTTCCACTACTTCCTCACTACTTCCTGGTTCCCAGAAAAACAGGAGGCGTAGGACCTATTTTGGACCTCTGTGCTCTTAATCAGCCGATTCTTCTTCTTCTTCCGGCTTGTTCCCTGTTTTTTAGGAGTAGCTACAGCAGATTTTTATAGTTTTCATCGGTACCCTGTGAAGGAACAGCACCAGTGGTGACTGTTGTTAACATGGGCCTCAACTGTTCTGGTATGGTCTTGTCAAGCTGCATACTGATTTGGCAAAATTTTAAGTCGGATGCTCTTCCTAACACAACCACAAACCCTATGGACGTGGGTACAGATAAAGCACTGGATGCCATCCCAGTATTCATGGACTTGCGCCCATGCCTGTCGCTATTCTTAATCAGCTGATTGTGAGAAGAAAATTCAGAATGTTCACAATCCAGAAACTGATCCAGTATATCCAGCAGGGAGATTGGCTAACATCCATAGATCTGAAGGATGCTCATTTCCACATTCCAATTTTTCTGCTACAGAGTATATTCCTGCGCTTCATCTTTCAGCAGAAAGCATACGAATACAGAAAATTCCTTTCAGTTATTCTCTGGCCCCGCGCACCTTCTCCAAATGTATGGAAACGGTGCTTGCTCCCATCCATCTCTGGCTGCATCAGAACAACTAATGAAATGCCATACCAGTATAGTGGTGAAACACCTCGCCCTACTGGGTACTACAGTGAACTGAGAGAAGAGCTCGCCCTTCCTCAGTAGGGTATTTAGGGTTGCTTTTGACACAAGCCTTATGACAGCTACCCTCATTAGGCAACGGCAGAAGGACATTGTCACTGGTCTCCAATCTATCCATCTGTGCAGGACAGTCACAGCCCTGTCGATAATGCAGCTGCTTGGCCAGATGGCCGCGGTCCACCCAGTGGTTCCCCTCAGTCTACCTCACACACATAGGCTGTAGAGATGGATTGCTCACCTGCACCTATACCTGGTGCCATGCAAGAAAAAGTTGCTGGTTGTTCTTCAGTCAGTCAAAGCAGACTTGAGTTACTGGAAAACCCTAGTTCCCTGAGGAGAGGTGTTTGTCTGGGCAGAGTGACATGACACACCTCAGTGTTCATGGAAGTGGATCTTTACACCTCGAGAGAGCACACGTTGTTCTCGATGGTACGCTCTCTATCCACAAGGCAACACAGCACTAGGAGTGGATACATTAACACACTCCCCTTGGCCACAGGGCCTCCTTCATGTATTTCCTCCAGTCCACCTGATCCAGCCGTTTCTGGAAAAAGTGACAATGGAGAGATAATGTCTCATCCTGGTGGCTCTCCTGAACATGTCCACGCCATGGTTCCCAGAGCTAGTCAACCTAGCAGTCAGGACCTCATGTCAGGTGCCACAGATAAGAGGCACACTGTCCCAGGCATTGAAGTGTGCTCTCCCATTGCATGTTTAGTTCTAGGGATATTGTACTGAAAGCCTTTTACCCTCCATCTCATCAGCGTGAACAGAAGCTCTCCCAGCCATCAAATGAAGACAAAACTTAGACGCAGACATGGACAAAGACACTGCATGGACGGTACTGGGTGAGGCCGCCTCAAATATGAATTTGCGCCGCCATCTTCCAACAGCGGCACTGGGTGAGGCTGCTGCAAACCCGAATTCATGCAGCCATCTTCCCACACTGGAAGCGGAAATAGGGGCTTCCCTAGTTTAGTGACAGTTTGTAACTTGCTGCTCAGGCCCTATGCTTCCTGCCGGCTTGGGCTGGGCATTAATGGGCTAATAAACCCAGAGTTTTGCCATTTTAGTTGAGTCATACCTTGTTGGCTTCCCTCTGGGCCTCCTGTCTCTGATATCCAGTGCGAGGCCCTCTAACCTGTTGAGGAATTTAGCCAACATTTAAAATCGTGATTTTCGTTGTTGGAACCATTCAATCAGAGTCTCTCTTCCCCCACACACCCAGGACTACAGCCCTGGTCCCCCCAACTGACAAGTATGCAGGGTGGAACAGTGCTGTCTAGGTGTGCCTTCCTCACACAGGTACTCATAATTATGGGTTCCTATCTGTATGAGGGTCAATTCATGGGCTTTAAGCATGAGGAATACGGGTGTGTTAATTAACCTTGTATCACTAGGATTTCCCTTGTGGAGAATCTCTCCTGGTGTGGTGATAGGATGTTTTTCTCTGTGGGCTCTCTTAGGGCCAGCAGGGG
Organism: Lampris incognitus; assembly: GCF_029633865.1. NCBI lineage: Eukaryota > Metazoa > Chordata > Actinopteri > Lampriformes > Lampridae > Lampris > Lampris incognitus. Next base: position 14,071,328 of record NC_079218.1, read on the forward strand.
TACAGCCATCTGAGCCAGACAGCAGAGTCTACGTGAAATAGAATGAAGGTTATGAAGGATAACATTCATCCAATGATCGTAGGCAAAGCCATCTCGCTACCCCCCCCCTGCTGTCCCCAGCAGTGTGAAAGAAAGCCGTTGGAAGGAACAGTGGAATTTTCACCAGCCTTATATAGGCCACTGAGTGGGCAGGGCCCAGCAAGTAGGTACATTGTTGCAATTTTCAGTGCGAGTGTACATTGGGCACAGGGACAAACCCATAAGGTGGAGCCAGACAGCCTCACCCACAATCATAGAACTCGGGTTACTCTGCATAACCTTTGTTTCATATATGAAATGAAACAAGATTCGGCAGAGAATTCAGCAAACCAATCGTTTGTGAGAATGTGGGTGAAGACCCCCAGATGCATGCTGATTGGATGGCTGTGATAACAGACAAAGCTTTTTTGTATTTTGATTGATTAGTCTCTGTGTGCAGTGTGCCGAATTACAATTCACTGTGCTTCATTCATCCTCTTCCTCCTCCTCTTCTTCTTCATCTTCATCTTTGATTTCCAGGTATTCCAGTCCTCCATCCTCTAGTCCATCTGTCATCTCCTCCCCTGCTTCACCCTCCTCCCCCTCCAACTCCTCCTCTACCTCTCCCTCCTCTCCTATTAGGTCCTCCTCCACCACATCCCTTTCCTCCTCCTCATACGAGGATATGGGCGAGTACTGCGGCAGGCTGAATGGCAGGGGGCTCCTGGGACAGCTGGAGATGGCAGCAGGGGACACAGGGATGCTGATGGGCAATGGAACTGAGAGTGACGGTAAAGACCTCGAGGGGCCATCAGTGGATCTGGTCCTAAACTCGTCCAGCACTCCTCCCTCAGCAACGTCCGAGGCCACGGGGGAGACCACGGTCACACCTGGGCCCAAGGTCAGTGCCCGGGGTTCGGTAGCATACTCCCGGATCTCACCAGGCTCAAGGGGCTCGGGGCCGCAGGGGTCGTGCTCGCTGCAGGAGAGTTTTCCGTCCAGTTTGGAGATGAAGAGCAGTCCGTCGCGGTGCTGACAGCAGTAGGAACTGGGACACATCTCACAGAAAGATGCCGCCTCTTTGCCACATATGTCACACTGGTGCCATGGGCACTCCCAGCGCCCTGTATACACACACACACACACACACACACACACACACACACACACACACGTACACAGTACAAATAAGATATATGAGGGTAAACAGTCATCAACTGAAGATGGGGATGTGTGGAGGCAATCCAAGATGGAGGATTTGATAGACATTGAAGAAGATTTGGTTTGCCTGTCTTTAGGCTTAAAAACCTGAATCTATGAAAGTGATTATCACGTATCAGATCAGATTCATTAAGACCCAACATGTTAAAACCACCAGGTACTGAGAGAAGCATATAAAATCTCATTACTTCTAACTGGGTGAACTGCATTTGTATTTGTGTAAAAATATCGAGACTTCAGACAGAACTAGAGCAGTGCATTCAGTAGACTGCAGATCTTTGCCAAGCGTACATATCTCCCCTTCTCTGTACATGCGCACATAGATGGAAAAAAAAACAGTGTTTTCCTGACATTACAAGACTTTTGCACAGCGCCCAAGTCAATTAAACGAGAAATATGGAAAGAAAACGTTGCCAATATGCAGCGCTCAAGCTAAAAATATAAAACATTTTGCCTCTCCGCCTGTGGATTTGCAGCCACCTCGGCGGATCCTCACATGAAAGTGACCAAGTCTAATATTAAATGACAGTGATCAGACTACCACAATTTCAAAGCCCTTATTAAGAGACTTCAAATGTGTTTAACCATTGCATATTTCATGATATAAAATGACTGAAGGAAAAAGGCTGCTCTGCTGATTGACTTTCATTCATAAAATAATTGACAATCGTAAAAAAACATATAGCTCAGCCATGGGAAATGTTTTATTGTATCTACTGAGATGATTTCCAGCTGTGACTGTAATTAACCCTACTCTTCAAATTGTATTTTCATAGCAGAATTTTAACATTGGTGTCTATGGCACTTTCCCGTGGTGGTGAGCTGAATACAGTGAATTATTTTTGGTTCATTAGTGTTCCTCCAGTTCTCCTGTGCCGAGATCAGCAGTGAATGATTTGCTGGCTTGTGAAATATGATCAACTTCTTGCTTACTTTTAAGACTCATACCCTAACACATAATTTTTTTGGGTTTCGACACCGTCGCTGCCTGATCTGATTCAAATGTAGATGTAGCTTATTACGCTCTTACTTCACCAACAGAACTTTTTCTGTTGTTCTGGGTAACTCTACCTCTTCAGTGGCTCAGTTGAGTTGTGGTGTCCCTCAAGGCTCAGTTCTTGGCTGCCTTCTCTTTTCTATATACATGCTGCCCCTTGGCCAGGTCATTCAAAATCATGATATGCTCTACCATTTTATGCTGATGACACAACGGTATACATGCCACTAACCCACAGAGCCTAGTGCCCTAGCAAATCTCACAACTTGCCTCTCTGACATTAAATCCTGGATGTCCAAACATTTTCTTAAATTTAATGATGATAAGTCTGAGGTCATTCTGTTTGGTCCCAAAAATTCCATCAGCCATTTTGCTACTAATTTTGATGGTTTGTCAGGTAGTCTTAAACAGGCTGCTAGGAATCTTGGGGTAATATTTGATGCTAACCTCAGTTTTGATAATCAAATCAAACATGTTGTTCAGTCATGTTTTTTCCAGCTCAAACTTATCTCCAAAATTAGGTCATTTTTATCAATTGCCAATCTCCAAAAAGTTGTACATGCTTTTATCGATTGTCGGCTTGACTATTGTAATGCACTTTATTCTGGTATCAGCAAGGGCTCCCTCCACTGTCTGCAGTTGGTACAAAATGCCGCTGCTCGGCTCATTACTGGGACAAGAAGGCATGCTCATATCACTCCTGTGCTTGCCTCCCTACACTGGCTCCCTGTTATATTTTGAAATTATTCTAAAATTTTACAGCTCACTTTTAAGGCTTTAAATGGTCTTGCTCCTTCATACACTTGTGATTTACTGACTTGGTATATATCCCCACTTGACCATTATCATAATAAGGTTGGCCAGGTTCTGTTTGCCAGGTCTGTCCTATTCATGTTGGATGTACTGTCTAAAATTCACATCTCACTGCTACAAAGATAAACTACACACACCATATCAAAAAACCATAACTCATTTCTTATTCATTTATTTTAAAAATTTCAGTAAGATCATTTGAACATTTCATTATTGATATCCCATTCATTTCTTATATTCTTTTTATGATGCAGAAGATAGCAAGCAAAACAGAGAAATGGGAAAAAAGGAGGTGAAGTGATTTTGGCTGACAAAAAGGTTATGGTGTGTTCAGCTGACCTGCAGGTCTCTTGGTGAGGTTGAGGCAGTCGGCATGGTAAACCTTCGGACATCCTGGTCTCTTACAGGAAACCATCTGACCGCCATCACCACAGCTGAAACACTCGTCCTCCCTCTCCTTGGTCACCACCATCTTTTTCTTCTTCTTCCCCTGACCCCTCCTCTTCAGCTTGCGACCCTTTTCGTCAGACGGGGGGTTGTTCTGGGCAATAGGAGAGACATGCCTTTTTTTTTTAATCACATTTTTTGATTGACATGACATGAGACAGATTTGGTAAAAGTTACCTCCCTGTGCTCTATGTCAGTGGTTCTCAGTCAGGTCTTCAAATTCACCCTTTGCAGACACGTCACAATTATCACGTGACGAGGGAGACTGCGCCATGACGGATGGCAGTAAGTGATAGACCGGGAAATTCAAAAGCGAACAACAAAAACAAACAAAATATTGCGACGAATGAGTAGCTATTATAGTTTAAATTTAAGCGATGGCTACCAACAGTCAGAGTAATGTTGTGGAGTTGTCCTGTGAAGTGAGTCACCTTGTAGGACGGCACAAAGAGTGATATGTGGAGAAGCTAGCGATAGCAGGGTTAGCTACCGACCCGTACCTTCTTCCTACCGATGTGTTCACGGATCTAGCAAAATCGTCCAGTCTGCCCGAGTTCAATCCACACGATCTGTACCACTGTGTTACCAACGGAGTGTCCCCATACACAGGTGCTGACCTAAAAGCATACAAAAGTCTGGATGCTTACCAGTTCTTTGTAGCTGGTTGGGTTACAGAATCGCGGTGCTATGCTCACAGCAGGGGGATGTACCTCATAATAGCAAAGGTAAGACATAGCTAGCCAGCTGTGTATGTTTTTAACCTGTTTCCGCTAGGATGCCATCAAAACTCAAATCGACTGTAACCAAAAGCAGCTCATACTTTCCTTGCCATTTCATAGTAGGTTACGCAGTCTTGCCATCTAGCTAGCATTTGGGTCATTCCGTAGAAAGTGTTAAGTTTGAGTCCACAACATTCAAAGGGGACAAGGAGGCATAATAAAACTGTCAGTAATGTTTTCAGTGTCTGAAGCCACTGATTCAAGTGTACTGGTTAGCATGACGCAAAATACAATTAAATAATAAATATACAATTTGTATATTTTTAGCTGTTTTTGTTAAATTACAATCATTTTCTCATGTCCACTCTGACCATTTGTCACATTCATGTAAGGTAACACTTAAAAAATATCACATAAATCTCAGACTTTTATTGTTCTTATGAGCAAAAATACTTCCCTCTTTATATGAAATGTCTTAATTAAATTAAAAATGCATACATTTTGGTTTATATATGTCATTATATATAATTATATATATAGTCAGTTCAGGTTCAGGCCTTGCCTGTTGGCACACTGCGCGGCACAGCAGGAAATCACCATCGTACCATAAAAGTAAAATAAAAACTAGCTTCAAACAACGAAATGTCGAACTATAGCTAACGTGCCTGCTTGTCTTAAATTTGACGCCCAAGTCTTCTGCCGTCTGTCATGACGTTCATATTCCCCGCGAGTGGGACGTGACGTCACGTGCAAAGGGTCAATACTAGTACTGCTGGTTATCTATTCTGCCAGGTAGTTCGTGACATTCATCTGTTATTGCGGTTATTCCAGCCATCTATGTAATCAGATGCAATCTCATATTTTCCTTCACATTTTGGATTGTGTTAAGCACAGAGAAAGAAGAAGTGAACCTGGATTCGCCTTCTTTTTTCATCTTTTTTGGGCTGAAAAAAATTTTTGTATATGGGTCTACGAAGGTAGAACTGATTGTCCTCATGATAACTTAAAAAAAAAAGAAAAGACACCATTACACAGCTGCTGTGAGGGATAAAATCTGTAATTTCTCTTACGTCCACATTACCATCAACCCCTTCTGAATTGTCTACACCATATGGGGGCATGAAAGATGACCAGTCCCATGTCACGTAGGCATCCAGAAAGACAGACCAATAAAATATAAGGCAAGTAGAAAGATGACACACCGGCATTAGCCAGCTAAACTCTCTGGGTAGACACCTCCATCACTGTCCTCTACATCTACACCCCTTTATATCCTTTATACATGGGCTCCTCCATCACTGTCCTCTACATCTACACCCCTTTATACTAGACTCACAAGTCAGTCTCTAAATTCTTCGCTCAACTAGGGACGAGGACAATCTCCCAGCTTTCATTGTTGAAACTGGGTGGAAACAATTAGAGTTAAAAAAAAAACACATTGCAAAACCAGTCCAAAGTCTTTAGGGCGGCCCTTCATATTTGGGCGGTGACGTGCAGGAGTAATTTGCTTGTAAACACTGTTGTACCAGCAACACGTGCATTATAGGATGGTTCAGCCGCAGTCATTGAAGAAAACTACCAAAGTTTGTTGATGTTCATCACATTTGCGGCAGCACATATTCATCGGTTAAGAACAAACACAATTTTCATTAGGACCTGATTGTTTCATCTGGCGGGACCACACATCTGCTTTGGAGGACATTACAGGACAAGTTGGGAGACGGCATTGGTTATATTATAGCCAACATATCTTTCTTGTCCTTGGTTAAGTTTTAAACAAAGTCGCTATAATCAAGAAGGTTGAATCAGTTCATCTGGACACAACGTTTATTGAGAGACATGTTTCATCACTCATCTACGCAGGACTACGGCTGGACTACAGCAACTCCCTCCTTGCTGGCACCCCGGCGTCGGCCATCAGACCTCTGGAGCTTGTTCAGAAAGCTGCAGCTGGTCTGGTGTTCAACTGCCCTACGTTCCCCCACACAACTCCCCTTCTCATGTCCCTACACTGGCTCCCAGTAGCTGCTCGCACCCAGTTTAAGAGTCTGGTGCTAGCCTACAGGGCAGTGAAAGGAACAGCTCCTTCCTATCTCCAGGCCATGGTCAAGCCCTACGCCCCCGCCCGACCACTTCGCTCTGCTGCCTCGGGACGCCTGGTTGCCCCGTCGCTCAGAGGCCCTTGCTGCCGATCGACCCGGTCACGGCTCTTTTCTGTCCTGGTCCCACAGTGGTGGAATGAACTCCCCACTGATGTCAGGACAGCGGAGTCACTGCCCTTCTTTTGGCGCAGGTTGAAAACTCACCTCTTCAAGAACTACTACCCTGTTACTTGTTCTTAGCACTTATTGTATTCATTCATTTCAACAACAAAAAAATCTCTTTCTTGCACTTTTACTTTAGCACTGGTTTTGCTCTTAGATGCTTGTTTAGATGCACTTATGACCTCTGATGACTAGTAGTTCTCCTGATTTCCCACATTAAATGCACTTATTGTAAGTCGCTTTGGATAAAAGCGTTGGCTAAATGACTGTAATGTAATGTAATGTAATCTAAGTGACCTCTTCAGTCTCAACTGACTGCAGTTACCCCCCCCCTTATAAACAATAATGTTGCATAATGACTGAAAACAAAGATCAGTTTCATATGCAAATTGACGTGACCATTAACAAGCGTTACAATGGCCATGTGTACTATTCACAGAGGATTTCGGAATGTTGGCAATCACATTAATGTGGTCCGTCAAATGTGGTACATCCTGAGATTTAACTTTAAACCAGGTGTTGTCCACAAATCTGAACCAATGGCTAGGTGGTGTCCCTGGATAGGACATCAGAGCCCTCTTTTCCACTTCCTCCATATACAAGTTGGCCTCTACAGGTGAGACTGGGGAACCCATAGCACAGCCATGCCTCTGCCTACAGTACTGCCCCCTGTATGTGAAGTACGTGGACTGAAGACACAGTTTCAGGAGCAGACACACATGGTCAGTGTTAAGGGTGGTCCTATTGTTAAGGGTGGGGTCGTTTTGTAATTTCATATGGACTATCTCCACTGCTTCATCAACAGGAACGCATGTGAAGAGAGACTTAACATCATAAGAAACCATTGTTTCATCCCCCCTCCATAATGATGTCCCTCACCTTATCCACAAAATCCATAGTGTTCTGAATGTGACATTCTTTCTCATGACATCGCCATCTTACAACGCTGTGATTGCCAACATTCCCAAATCCTCTGTGAATAGTACACATGGCCACTGAAACTCTAGTTACTGGTCACACCCATATTTGCATATGAAACTGATCATTGTTTTCGGTCGTTATGCCACTGTATTGTTTATAAGGGTGGGGATACCTGCAGTCAGTTTGGACTGAAGAGGTCCCTTACGCCCCTTTTCCACTCCATAGTACTGGCTCAACTCGACTCGACGTGTCGTTTTCCATCACCATAACAGTACCCCCTCAGTGTAGCTGGCCATCATTGATTTTGGTACCCGCTCCAGTTTTTTGTGGAACCTCGACACAGGTGGTAACAGTTACCAAAATGCCGGTACTTTCCGGTAATGGAAAATGAAAAAGTCGAGTCGAGTTGAGCCGGTACCATGTAGAGGAAAAGGGGCAAAAGATGAGTGATGAAACATTTCTCTCAATGAACGTTGTGTCCAAATGAACTGACTCAACTTTCTTTAATGTTCTTACCTGGATTATTGAGCATGCATGAATACAGATTCTCTTTAACATTACTTATGTTACTAATTTTGCAACTATCTGTGTGCAGTAAGTGCTGGTGGTCGATCTAGTCTTTTAAATCTATAACCACTTCGGTTCAATTCATTTTGACAGAGAAACTGATGTTCTCCTGCCAATAAAGCTGTTCTACATTGCCTACATGTACCAAAATTAATTGCAGAAGAGTTTCCCATTGGTGGAGATTAGAAAACGAACATGTCAGCTAATCAGACTTGTGATTCTTCCATCATCCACTGATGTCAATGGACAGCAGAAATAAGACAGTTTGTTACAGTGGGCCATAGTAATACAACACTGAAAAGTATTGCATACGTTACAGAAATGCCACCACTATAATTAATATATATTGAAATATGGCTGAAAATTTGTGAAATTTCCCCTTCAGCCAGATCCCTTCCACTTCCACCAGACCATGTTTATCATATCAAACACACTCCCACATCTTTTCCTCCTCTAACCTTTGGCCTGACTCCAAGAAAACCGCTGCAGTTCGGAGCGCCACATTTGCAGACAGTTTTTCCGTTCCCCAAACACTCCAGGTTGTAGTTGAAGGTGAGTTCTGTGCCTGGAAACAAAGAGACACAGCACGTTGAGCCATTTAACATGAATTCAGTTTTGAAATAAACTAAATCCTCACGAGTACAGAGGCCACACAGCCCCGGATGGCAGATACTGCACTGGCGGAAAGAGCACTTCGGCTGACAGTCCAAAGACGTCAGGATCACTACGCATGCTGCCATCAAAGTATGAAGCTAAGCTTAAAGTGGATGTGTCATCAGCTGGGTGTGTCTATGATCTGGATTCAGACAACACATTGTTCCAGATACAACAAAACACCACAATCCAAGACATTTAAGATAATAAAAAAAAGGACACACGAGGACAAGAATTCCTATTTTCCTTTGCTCCTTATTACAAAAATCTCTTTACAGACACATCACCATTTACACCCCGAGAACCCTTCAAACTCCTCATAGAAATTGACTTTTCGGAGTTCGGTATTTCCACTCAGTTTATCTTATTTGCAACTTAAAATTGCATTTAAGTGACGTGATGAAACTAGAGCCACATTTCTGACAAAGACACGGGACGTTTCCTTGTTCAGTCCAAATGTCTAGTTTCTGAAAGCTTTAAAACATTTATTTTACATTTCTCTTAAAATATGTAAGCATCTTCATGTCTTCATTACAGCAGACTTAAAAGTTGGTCTTTGGGTAGTCTTTTAGAAGGAGCAGAAATTCACTGGTAAAAAATCCAGTATGAGCAGTCCATGTCATCAAGGACCATTAAATCAGCTCATTATCACGAAATCATCATTATTCATCATTAAATCAACATGTTTTAGCCTATTTAATACAAATCACATATTCTTGATATTGCTCCCAATTATCTCCAAAGCATAACATGTTTTAAAAATCTGAATGCAATTTTCCCACCATCGAGAAAGCCATCCAGAAAAAAAAAATCAATTTACAGACTTGAGGCTTATTTCAGATAGATAATCCATCACAGTGACTAGAGTCAACTTCAGTTTTTTGTCAAAATTACATTATCATTGAGAGGTAATAAAGCTGAAAAAGTAAGTTTTTTTAAGGAAAAAAATTAAGTTTTACGAGTAAAATTCAAACTCTGATTTCTTCATGGTAACATGAATGTTAGCCAGAGAAGCACAGAATTTTCTAGATGGTTTATCACCTGAATGTCTAAATTAAACGATATAAGGGAAATCAAGTAATATCTCAAAAATATATATAAAAAAAGGGAAAAAAACTATTTCACACTTTGGAAAATAATCAGAAATAATGTAAAATATACTTCTGTGGTAAATGTGTTAACACACACAAAAAATCCACATGTACTTTAAGTAATTTTGGACTAAAAAAGAATAGATAAGGAGGAGAATTACCTTAAATGCAATTAAGAAACATGTTTTGTGGTGCGCTCACCTGCAGTGACATCAATGAGGGCGAAGAGCCCCACCCGGGTGTCTCCGCTCACCGTCCACTTCTGCGTCTCACAGTTGGGCTGACAGCTGTGGTTCATGAAGCGCGCCTCGTTGCCTTTGGGCCCGGCATCGATGATCCGGTCCTGCAACACATGCACAGACCCCCTTCACACCCAGTATTGACATGGATCCTGGGTGATTTAACCAAAGAAAATGGTGTAAAATCCAGAGGAAAAAAAAAAAGCCCCTCAGACATACTGACGGCTCTGGAGGTGATCAGAGATGCAAACCTTGAAAAACTATGAAGGCACATCAGGCGGCAGGCGGCTTCGACGGCATCGTACGTTTTATGAATGGATTTCCAGAAAACTGATGGAAGGGGAACACGTCAAACTATGTTTTTTACCAGGAAAGGACAAAGTGACGAAAAAGAGGGAAGGTCGCTTCCGTCTCTGTGTTTCCATGAGGGAATGACTCCCCGGGATTTAGACACCACATTAATACCAGCTGGAATCACGTCTCCATGCAATCTGGATGTGGAACCATGCCGGGTGTGAACAGGATCATAAATATCAGAGATGCGATCAGGTCCATGAAAAAGTGGTGATGTGTGTCTTCTGTTTTATTGTGTTAAGGCTACCATGTCAATAAAAATCAACATTCTGCCTTTAACTTCAGGGTATTTATCTACCACAGCAGCCTACACGGTGTTTGCACCACTGTATTCTAGTTTTAGTAACGGACAAAAACACACTGTCTTTCAAAAAGACAAGACATTAGCAAGCTGTACACCAGAGGGGTCCTCCTGCAAATCATTGGAATACTACCACATTTGACCACCAGGGGTGCGTTGTTTGTGTTTTTTTTGTTGTTGTTTTGTTTGCTCTACCTTGTCCAGTGTAAGCATGTAGAAATTGCAGATGTCGTTCTCCTGGGCGTGTCGGATCCTCGACCTGCATTCCTCCTCGTCGATAACCTCGCCAACATACTCGCTCACAAATTCGCCCTGGGAGTGGAGACGGTTAGAATGACGTTTGCTGGATCCAACACCCAGGTCAGGTTAACCGAGTACGGGTGGGTAGTGCTGGCATGGGCACAGCCGCTCTGAGTGGAGCTAATAAATGGGAATGTGTGTCATGTTGGACAGATGGGCTTTTCATTTAGCAGTGAGGCTGCAGGTCACCTCTAGCAAGTCGGTACAGAGCACGGAAATGGAATAAACGACCCTTTAACCCACCACAGGCAAATTCTCCAGTGTCTAAATCATAATCAAAAAGCTGTTTGTACACTTTACAATTCACTCTCAAAATAACAGGACTTGTACAATATTTTGTGGCGTGTGATGTATTTCTCAATCAGTCTTGTTGTTAACCCCTAACGGTGCGGACGGGCGTCAACGACGCCACAACAGCAGCAGTACTTACAGGCTAATATGAGTAGTACCACTGTGTTTACCTTCTTGATATCATGGACGCAGCGGAGGCCCCAGCCTCGTGACAGTGTCCTGAAGATCTCCACCCGGCTGTACTGCCGCTTGGTGAAGGCCTGGTTGAGGCAGCGCTCGCCTGCCGGGCAAACCTGCAGAGCGGTGCTTAAAGAGTCACTTCCAAACAGAAAAAAAAAACCACACACACACACATACAGAACTCACGACAACGGTTTAATTTAAACTAAATGTCTTTGTGAACGTCTGGGTGTAGCGATGCACCAGCCTTTGTTTCCCTCAGGCCATTTATACAACAGTGCTGAAGTTGCGTAGAGGAAAAAAAACTAAACACGCCAATCTAGGACAGTTTTGCAGAAGCTTGTATAAAGTGAGAAAAGATGATGCGTCTAAGGACTTTATGCCACAATAAACAATGGAAACAATTTCTTTGGTCGAAAATAATTATTGTCAGCTCTTTGTCCGCTGAATGTTTTTGATGCCGCAGTCCTGCATACAGGGAAGTTATTAAACTGCTTGAAACGGGAAAATGAAAACGTAACTGCTCCTTCTTGTTTTCGGAGCCGTGATGTGCTCACCTGCGGGTGACACTCGTACAGCAGCATGCGGTTGATGCACTCTGACTCCATTCCACATGGATTCTCATCCGTCGCCTTGCAGTTACACCGCGGGATCTCTGACAGGTCAGCTGTGATGATCTGCACCTTTCCTATTGGTCGATTCACCTAAGGGGGGGGGTAAAGGGTCGAAGTCAAAAAACGGCTTTGCACATGCCAGGGCGGTGACTTGCTGGGATGCCGGCACTGAGAAAACATTCAAAGAAGTCAAAGGTCTGCCGAGGTATTCAAGTTCAGAAGGCAGTAGTGACATGAAGGTCGTAATGGGGGTCTTATACACAATCCTAGGAAAATAAATCAGAACAAATTCCAGAATTTTGTTCTGAAAGAGGCTTTAGAGAAAATATCTGGCTGTCACAAATCACACATACAGACGGATGACAAATTAAAGGCAAAACCTACATAAAGCATCTTTGTAAGGTGTCGGGCCACCATGAGCCTCTAGAAAAGCTTCAACGCCCCTCATCACAAGGTGTTTTTACACAGAGATCATGCAATAGGGGCGTAGTAGAGACTCGTCTTTACGCCTGCTGTTTTTTCTTTCCTTTTACATTGAACCAAACATCCATCCATCCATCCATCCATTATCCAAAACGCTTATCCTGCTCTCAGGGTCACAGGGATGCTGGAGCCTATCCCAGCAGTCATTGGGCGGCAGGCAGGGAGACACCCTGGACAGGCCACCACAGGGCCCACACACACACACCTCGGGACAATTTAGTAGGCCAACTCACCTGACCTACATGTCTATGGACTGTTGGAGGAAAACGGCGCACCCAGAGGAAACCCACGCAGACACGGGGAGAACATGCAAACTCCACACAGAGGATGACCCGGGACAACCCCCAAGGTCGTCCCGGGGCTCGAACCCAGGATGTTCTTGCTGTGAGGTGACCGCGCTAACCACTGCGCCACCGTGTCGCCTGAACCAAACAAAGGCGGCATAACCACACCCCAGTGTGTGATGTTACACAGCATGCCAGCATTCCAGAAGCAGAGGCGTCGTGACATGTAGAGGAAACGACCACCCTGAACTGAAGGGGGGCCCTAAGAGTAGATGTGTCACCATCTTACAATGCTGTGATTGCAAACATTCCCAAATCCTCTGTGAATAGTACACATGGCCATTGAAACTCTAGTTAATGGTCACACCCATATTTGCATATGAAACTGGTCGTTGTGTTCAGTCGTTATGCCACTGTATTGTTTATAAGGGTAGAGACACCTGCAAGTCAGTTTAGACTGAAGAGGTCCCTTAGACGAGTGATGAGACGTAGCTGTCAATAAGCATTGTATCCAGATGAACTGATTCAACTTTCTTTGAGTCACGACATGAAACACAACAGCGTCGGCTGTCCTGTCCTGCCTGCTGTCCCGTCCTGCTGGCTGTCCTGTCCTGCTGGCTGTCCCATCCTGCTGGCTGTCCCGTCCTGCCGGCTGTCCCATTCTGCCGGCTGTCCCGTCCTGCCGGCTGTCCCGTCCTGCTGCCTGTCCCATCCTGCTGGCTGTCCCATCCTGCTGGCTGTCCCATTCTGCCGGCTGTCCCGTCCTGCTGGCTGTCCCATCCTGCTGGCTGTCCCGTCCTGCCGGCTGTTCCATTCTGCCGGCTGTTCCGTCCTGCTGGCTGTCTCTTCTACACAGACGTCGATCCAGCTTTGTGACTACCTCCCCTGCTGGCTTAATGCCACAACAACAATGACCCCATTCCGTCTTTGTACCTTTTACACAGGATGGCGAAGCAGCTTAATGGTGCAACATTCCTGCCTTGAAAAGGCCCTGTAAAAAACCTCGTGGATTCTACAAGTCTCTGGACTCTACTGGAGGGATGGACACCATTCTTCCAAAAGATATTCCCTCATTTGGTGTTTGATGATGGTGGTGAAGAGTGCTGTCTAATACATCGATCCAAAATCTCCCATAGGTGTTCAGCTGGGTTGAGATCTGGTGACTGTGAAGGCCACAGCATATGATTTACATCATCTTCATCCTCAACAAACCATTCAGTGACCCCTCGTGCCCTGTGGATGGGGGCGTTGTCCTCCTGGAAGAGACCACTCCCATCAGGACAGAAATGTTTTATCATAGGATAAAGGTGAGCACTCAGAATAACTGTATTGATTTGTGGTGACCCTTCCCTCTAAGGGGACAAGTGGACCCACCCATGCCAGGAAAATGCCCCTCACAGCATAACAGAGCCCCTGGACCCGCTTGCTGACTGTAGGGGTCAAGCATTCACGTTTTTCCCAGAAAGTTGAATCAGTTCATTTGGACACAGGGTTTAGTGGGAGAAACATTTCATAACTCATCTAAGTGGCTTGGTCAGTCTCAGCTGACTGGTATCCCCAGTTGAATAATGTCCAAAACCAACGATCGGTTTCATATGCAAATTGACGTGACCATTAAATAGAGTTAAAATGGCCATGTGTACTATTCACAGAGGGTTGGGGAATACTGGCAATCACAGCATAGTAAGATGGTGAAAGGTGTACTCTTAAACCCCCAGGGATTGCCGTTCCCTCTTCACATAGATGGCCTCTTTGACTCCCTGTCCAAACCAGTATTCCTCCCTATCAAGAATGTGCACATCCTCATCCTCGAAAGAGTGGCCACTGGCCTGTAGATGGGTGTAGGCTGCGGAGTCCTGGCCTGGTGTGTTAGCTCTCCTGTGTTGTGCCATCCTCTTGGCCAGAGCTTGTTTAGTTTCCCCGATGTACAAGTCATGGCAATCATCCAGTATACACTATATTGCTCTGATTATACCAGGGGACCAGATCCTTGGGGTGGACCAACTTCTGGCGCAGCGTATTTTGGAGTTTGAAAGCAATCGAGATGGGGTGTTTGGAAAATATGTGTCTCAACTCTTCTGACACTCCTGCCACATACGGAATCACCACTGGTTTACACTTAGACAGCTGTTGTCCTCCTCTATTCGATCGGCTGGTGCACTGTTTGGGCGTCTTCCTGGCTTTGACAAATGCCCAGTCAGGTTAAACACACTTAACCATGACATGTCTAATGTGGGATTTCTCCCCTTCCCCGGCCGCTGTGTCGGTGGGGACGTTGTCAGCTCGGTGGTGCAGCATCCTGATGACTCCTAGTTTGTGCTCCAGTGGATGATGAGAGTCAAACCATATGTACTGATCAGTATGTGTTGGTTTATAGTAAACATCAAATATAAAATGTCCCCCATCACCAATTGCAATTTCACAGTCTAAGGAGGCGAACCTGTCATTTTTCACATCCTCCCTGGTGAACTTGATGTGGTTGTCCACAGAGTAATGTGGTTGTTGAAATGTGCTACATCCTGAGATTTAATTTTAACCCAGGTGTCATCCACAAATCTGAACCAGTGACTATGTGGTGTCCCTGGTTAGGACATCAGAGCCCTCTTTTCCACTTCCTCCATATACAAGTTGGCCACTTTAGGTGAGACTGGGGAACTCATAGCACACCAATGCTTCTGCCTATAGTACTGCCCCCTGTATGTGAAGTATGTGGACTGAAGACACAGCTTCAGGAGCAGACACACTTGGTCAGTGTTAAGGGTGGTCCTGTTGTTAAGGGTGGGGTCGTCCTGTAATTTCATATGGATGACCTCCACTGCTTCATCAACAGGAAGACAAACTTAACATCTTAAGAGACCATTGTTTCATCCTCCCTCCATATTGATGTCCCTCACCTTATCCACAAAATCCATAGTGTTCTGAATGTTACGTTCATTACTGCCTCCCAGCGGGATAAGAATAGAAGCCAGAAACTTCGAGGTGTTTTACATCACTGAGTTAATCATACTAACAATAGGCCGTAATGGCACATCCTGTTTATGCATCTTGGGTAAACCATACAGACTAGGTGTAGCTTCCCCTGGGTATAATCTATGGTACAAAATCATGTCAATAGCATTGTCCTGTTTTAACAGCTTCAGACAATCCATTACCTTTTTCTTGTAACCACTGCCTGGATCTTGTTTCAGGGGCTCGTAAGTATTCATGTCACTAAGTAACATCATAACTTTCTCATGATAGTCTGTCTGGTCTAATACAACAGTGCATCTGCCTTGGTCTGCTGGAAGGATGATGATGTTGTCCTTACTGAGAGTCATAATAACTTTCTTCTCATCTGTACTGATGTTGGACAGATGTGCCTTCGCATTGCTGAGACAGCCTGAAACTTCCGTCTGCAGTTGCTCCGCTTCCGGGTCCGCAATGTTGTTGTTACGGATCGCTGATTCCGTGGCTGTAGGATTTGCCTCAGCGTGACAGCAAATTCAAATAATTAAAGCCCCTTAACAAACCTTCCGCCTAGTTGTCCATCCATCCATTATCCGAACCGCTTATCCTGCTCTCAGGGTCGCAGGGATGCTGGAGCCTATCCCAGCAGTCATTGGGCGGCAGGCAGGGAGACACCCTGGACAGGCTGCCAGGCTATCACACAGGGCCCACACACAAACACACACACACACACACATTCATACCTAGGGGCAATTTAGTACGGCTGATTTACCTGACCTACATGTCTTTGGACTGTGGGAGGAAACCAGAGCACCCGGAGAAAACCCATACAGACACGGGGAGAACATGCAAACTCCACACAGAGGACGACCTGGGACGAACCCCAAGGTTGAACTATCCCGGGGCTCGAACCCAGAACCTTCTTGCTGTGAGGCGACCACGCTAACCACTGCACCACCGTGCCGCCGCCCCCTCCTAATCGTCAGGATGATTAAATCGTTTCAGAACACCAATGAGCTTCTGGTAATAAATGAGATCGTCTAATACTCTGATCTGAGTGAACAGTCAATGAATTGCCATCATCAGTCTGTTAGTTGGTCTGTTTTAGGATAGTTGCCTAGAAACATCATGCTAGTTAGCGATAGCTAGCTGTCACTAAAGTCTTGTGAACTCAGCCTCCTGAGAATCGACACGAAAAGTTATATCAAATGATACCTCTGAAGCAAATCACACACAAACTGACAAACCATTACTATATGTACACATATTTACAAGCATTATATACGATACTGTGAGGGTGAATACATCATTTAACGTGGGTGGAAGTGGTTGGGGCATCCACCCATTGTACTGCACAGGGAACAGGGAATCGAACCCCTTCCCACATTTCATCTCTTCTCATTCAGCTCCACAGACCATTAACACACCACTGACCTTGATGTGTCGGTACGGTGGAGGTTTCCGGTCGTTCTTTCTGTCCTCCTGGAGCTGCCGCATCTCCTTCTCAGCCTGCAGCTCACGGAAACGAACCGCCGCTTCCTCCAACGCTAAAGAGGTGATACGAGCATCCAGTAAGACGAAAACCAAACCGACTTGTCTAGTTCGACAGACAAATATAGTCGGTGATATGGTAATAATGACAAATCACTGACCCTCTGTCTAGCTTTAAGCTGCTGACGGCACCTTTTCTCTCCTTTCAGCTTTCCACACAAGCACTCAGTTTCAGTCTACACCCATCTCACACTTAAATATCGATCATTCAGCTCCAATTTAGATCAGGGTTAATTACATTTGTCCCCCATGAGCATAAAACACAAAAGTTGTGTTTTACTTTTTGAAAAAAAAAAAGAAGTAAATTAGAGATGGACAGTTTTGAGGGTGTGAGGGCAACTTACATATGTATGTTGCTTACTTTTAATCGTTGATCACAGATCAGCTATACAATGATGACATCGTCTGAATGGATGCCCGAGGGCTCATGTTTAGCAGGACAAAGGTGGCGTTAAAAGTGCCTCTTCTTTGTAAATATGGTAAGGGCCTCATCACAGAGGAATGTGTGAAAGCCCCTTGAGTATCATGGGAGGAGGTCCTGGCAGGAGGCAGGATGAGGGAGAGACTCTGGGTATGCACCATTGTGGTAGAAGCTACCTCCTCTCAATGACAAAGAGACTCTGGGTACATATCATCATAATTGAAACAATGGGCAGAAAAAAATTGGGGGTTTCCCCTATTTTTCCCCTTTGTTAAAGGCGTCTGAGCTTGTGCGTCTGTTCGTTGAACACATATTAAACTCATGTGACAAAACTGTAAGAGACTTTTGTCTCGCTCCTCATTTAATGTCAGAGTGAAATTAAGTAATGCTACGACAGAGGAGCATCCAATACGCAACCTTTCTTGTAAAGGGCGTCAACACCCTTTCCCATCTTCTCCTTGCTGTTGGCGTCCACGTCCATGTAAGGGAAAACCCGAGCCTGGTAGGTCCACAGGTAGTCATTGGATCCGAAGAAGTGGACGGGGAACTCGCCCACGTCGTGCCTCATCCGCTGGATGTTCTCTGGGATGCTTTTCGGGTGGCTGACCTCGGCTGGCCACCACCTGGATGGCAGAGGAGGGAGGCCGAATGACAACGATCAGATTTTATTCTACTCAGATTCCATTCATTCTTTACCCGGACTTGACCCCTTTCGGAGTTCTGCTGGGCTGTAGCTTTTCTGAACAACATGGCCAACAAACATAATTCAGTCATACTTCCATTCTTTTTTTTTTATCCCATTTATTTTTTATCCAATTTATTTATTTTTCTATTATATTTTTTTCTTTTTAATTTGGCTTTTGGACAGACAACAAAATGAACCAACATAAAAATAAGCCATGAATAAATAAATAAATAAGAGCAGTATGCAGTTTTGGACTCTACATAGCAGAAGTGCCAACATAAGCTTCTCCAGGTCCACTATAAATTCAACCATTCACAAACACTGGAAATACAAAGTCTTTCCCACCATCAGCCAGTCACAAGTGAGCAACATTTCCAAAATGCTACACCTTGAAACCGGCTGGGACGCTCACTCCCATTCCTCCCTATGGAAAATTTAGGATCTCCAGTTCACTTAAATTGCATCTTGTGGACTGTGAGAGTGAACCATCATAGTTTGAAACCAAAGCCAGGCATCCTGATGTGAGGCATCAACACCAACCTGCAAGCCACTCTTCCTCGTCTATGGCAGATTTCCTTTCATCTCTGGATCAGAAACCAATGTGGTTTACGGGGTCCAATGTAGTTTATGGGGTCTGTTTCAGGTCTCTGTTTCTCACTTTATCCAAAGAAATACTAGTGCCAAGGTACTTTGTATTCTACTAGATTCTATTGTGGGTTTAATCCAATCCCGGGCAGAGACTATACTTCTCATTTTAAATAAAGAGACCTCCAGTTTAAGAAGAGATTGTGCCACAGTGAAAGACATGTTTATCAGTGACTTGTTTCCTCAGTTCACCTGCGAGTCACTGACCTGTACCGACCCACTTTGACCCACAGGATGTCTTTGTAATGGGGTTTCTTCCCAGCTTTGCAGTCATTGCAGTACCAGCTACCTTTGGGCATATCGATGTTCAGACATTCACGGTGGAACGCTGCAGGACAAGACTCACAACACAGCAGACTGCCCCCTGGAGTGTTGAAAGAGATCAACAGTGAAAAAAGTATGACTTTATAAAAGAGTACAATAAAAATGTATTGATCCATCCATCCAGCCATTATCCAAACCGCTTATCTGTTCTCAGGATCGCGGGGATGCTGGAGCTTATCCCAGCAGTCATTAGGCAGCAGGCGGGGAGACACCCTGGACAAGCCACCAGGCCATCACAGGGCCGGTCGACACACACACACACACACACATTCACACCTAGGGACAATTTAGTACAGCCGATTCACCTGACCAACAAGTCTTTGGACTGTGGTAGGAAACCGGGGCACCCGGAGGAAACCCACGCAGACATGGGGAGAACATGCAAACTCCACACAAAGGATGACCCAGGACGACCCCCAAGGTTGGACTACCCCAGGGCTTGAATCCAGGACATTCTTGCTGTGAGGTAACTGCACTAACCACTGTGCCACCGTGCCACTCAAAATGTACTGAAAGATCTAAAATATTATCGCTACTGCATCCTGCTATAAAATATATGACTGTTCAGGCAAAAATTACTTAATCCGTCCCATTTACAAAAACTGAAGTTATATCAATTTAAAATTCTAGAATGGAATGGTAATGATGCAAAAAATTGGTGCCAACACAGAGAACCCTGCTCCTGAACATTGACCCTACCAATCATTAAAACAAAGGATCTCCCACTAAAGCGGTGGATAGGAGAATATCTTTGCAACAGAAAGTTAAAAAAAAGTAAAGTGGAAAAAGTGGATCTCGGAAAGCGAAAGGCAAGGTTTTTTTTTCTCCTTAGACTGGTAGTGTCAAATAGATTGTTATTGTTTGTGCTACAGAGTTTCAAAACAACTGAAAATCAGTTTCAACAGTGGAATCAATTAAATTATAAAAAGTATAATTAAAACAAATAATAATCTCAATCTAAATCCAATTGAAGATTAAATGTAATTCTATTTCAGTTACTGGTGCTCGGTCCACTAAAGCTGTGCCTGATGTTGGCTCAGCCGAAGAAGAGCAACAGGTGTACATGCAACCTAAGATGTCATTGCATCAATGGCAACTTACCCTCAGTGCAGACGAAGCACCAGCTGACGTTCACATGTTCATGGTTTTTGACGCCACGGCGAGGGACGAAATGATTTGGACAAACAATGCTGTTACTGGAGAGGACAACGCTGCCGGCTGTCATACAAAGGTCTGTGGCATGATAGGCCACAGGACAGCGCACACACCTCACAAGACGACCTGCAGACACGCAGGACAAATCACTCTTTGCCACATTGGAGGTTTTGGGTTTTGGCTTAGCCATGTTGGAAAAAAGAAATCATGCTTGTGATTTAGACAGTATTCATTGTTACATTTTAAAGGAAATAATTTATGGAAATAAAAATGAAATCTGCAAAACAATTACACCATTCATCACCGTGTCTTGTTTTCCTATGTCACATCACCTGAGTAACAATAATAAATAAATAGCTCAATAGATAATAATAAAAAAGCACCTTTCATGACACTCGAGGTCACCTCACATCAAATACAATAAAACAAATCAGTAAAAAAACATTACTGTAATCAACAATAAAACACACAATAAGCAATAGAGCATACATCAGCAGGAGTTAAAAAAAGAGGAATTTGATGCTGTTAATGCTGTTAAAGTGAGTATGCTAGTTTAAAAAGGTGGGTTTTAAGAGCAGTTTTGAATTCTATAATGGAGTCCAGTAAGCAGATGTGATGGGGAACGAAGTTCCAGAGTTTGGGTGCAGCATAGGAGAAAGCCCTGACACCCATTGGTTGGTACTGCCCATAGACCTGCTGGTGAAGACCACAGGGAGCGAGATGGAGTTTAAGTCTGAAGGAGGTCTGTGAGATAAGCAGGGGATAGATTATGAAGAGTTTTTAATATTAATAATAACATTTTAAAATTAATCTGCTGTGACACAGGAAGCCAGTGTAATTGAATCAGCAGGGAAGAGACTTGTTAAGAGGACTTTGAACGTGTAATAATCCGTGCTCCAGAATTCTGGATGAGCTGAAGTCGGTGAATTAGTTTGTTGGGGATGCCTGCCAGGATCGAATTGCAGTAGTCAATGTGTGATGTGACCAAAGCATTGACTGCCTTCCATGGAGTGTTGTGTTAAAGCAGGGCATAGTCTGGAGATGTTTCGCAGACGGAAAAAGGCAATCCGGGAGAAATTGTTTATATGACTGGAAAAGGAAAGGGTACTATCTACGATAAACACCAAGGCTTTTAGCCTGAGTGGAGACAGGTATGGTGGCTCCAGCAATGAGGAGTGAGCAAATATTAGTTTTTGATATTGGACATTTAGTGCCAGTGAGGATTAGCTCAGTTTTACTACTGTTGAATTTCAGATAATTGTTAGTCATCCATATCTGTATAAAATGGAGACAAACAGTGAGGGTACTGGAGTGGAAGTGGGCTTAGTGGACACATAAAGCAGTGTATCATCAGCATAGCAGTGGAAATGGATACCATAGTGCCAGAAGATGTTGCCAAGAGGGAGAAGGTAAATAATAAACAGGAGTGGCCCCAATACGGAACCCTGTGGAACACCATAAGGAACTATCAAACTTTCTGTCTGGTAATTCTGAATTTGTACAAAATGTGTCTTGTCTGTAAGGTAGGAAGCAAACCACTGATACGCAGTGCCCCCAACTCCAGTGCTAGCCAGACGATCCATGAGCAGCTGATGGGATATTGTGTCAAAGGTTGCAGTGAATTCAAGGAGGATAGGGATAGAGAGTAGACCCGAGTCAGCTGCATGAAGGAGGTCATTAGTGATCTTAACTAGGGCTGTTTCTGTGTATGTCTGGGGTGAAAACAGATTGGAATTGTTCAAAGAGATTATTGATATCAAGGTAAATCTGGAGTTGAGATGCAATTACCCTCTCAAGGATTTTGGAGATGAATGGTAAATTGAAAATAGGCCAGTAGCTGTTTTGGTCAGTAGAATCTAAATTAAAATTTTCAAGAGTTGGTCTGATTATGTCAACCTTTAGTGAAGGGGGAACTGTACCAGTGGACAGAGAGGAGTTGATGATAGAGGTTATCAGGGAAATTATAGATGGAAGGCATTTTTTTACTAGGGTTGTGGGAATTGTATCCAGGTGACATGTGGAGATGCTAGACTTGGTAATAACTTCAAAAATAAAATTTTCAGTTGGAAGACTGATGTCACATAGGATAGTGGATGGGGACAGTTTCAAGGTGCTTGCTGATGGTAAGTCAGTCTGGATGATGTTAGCAGAGGCTAGCTGCTCATGTATGGTACTAATTTTAGAGTTGAAAAACTTCAAAAAAGCAGGGCATTGTTACTTAGAAAGGCTACTGTTTATATTGGTTTCAGGCGGATTTAGTAACCTTTTAACTGCGGAGAAGAGAGTTCCAGTATTTCCTTCAACTGTACTGTTGAGATAGATAGATAGATAGATAAATTAAAGAGTCAAGCCCTTGCTTTGCACTCTATAAATCTAATCTCCCAGACTCCTGTGGTGAAAGGCTAGCTTCCCTTGCCTCACAAGTATCTGATTAATTATGTTATAACTTTTATTATCTTTGTAATATTGTAGCCATAAAGAAAAATATTTCAAGAGAGTTCTCTAATCAGATGACCTACCAGAAACATGGCAGAAAGATGGCTGACCCCTCTCCCTTTGAATAACCCATCCTACTGAGCATGACAACAGGCTCCTTTTAAAGGCTATCAGTTATCACTGCGATGCAAAACAAGCCATATGATGTTGAGCATGGTACCTTTGGAGATAGATGGACTGTTGGGATTGGTGATGAAGCAGGTCAAACAGACATGTAGGGAGCAGCGAAAACCTCGGTTCAGCGGTGCCGTGGGGCCATGGTTGGCGATGCACTCACCATGGTAAAACTTCCCGCACACGGGAATCATACATCGCCTCACGTCTTCTCCGCGTTTCTTACACACAAAGCAAGTGTGAACACCTGGGAGAAAGAGATTGATATGTAACTATACATCCAGTTTTCAAATCATAATCTTTATCATTATTTTTATTTACCAAAAAGAGAGGACATTCCAAACATTAGGATATAAACTTGTTGCATTCCTCCAAATAATTTCTTTGTAAGTGCCTTATCATAGGTATGTAGTCATGGTGAAAGTAGCTTTGTTATTAGCGTCTCACCAAACATGCATTATAGACATTACAAATGTCTGTTTCGCTGCTTTCATTTTCCAGTTTATTACTGTTCCAAACTGCAGATGTTTTCGCCGCTTGTTGTTATTGACTTTTTAAAACACACACCTCATTGTGAGTTGTGGATAATGTCATTTTATGACACCTATATAAGACAGTTGGTGTAGACGGCGCGCAATGGCATAACATAAAGGATTACGCTTAATCTAGCCGATACCAATCAATTGAAATAAATCTTGATCGGCTCTAATACTGATCTCTCGGATTGGATTAGCACATTCCTACTGAGTTTATTGAAGTATAATTGTATAATCAAGTAGTTACTATATCTAAATATATTAGGGCTGATGATAGGTAATTTTGTGTACAGAGACGTTTGGCTCATGTTGCTGTCTCTGCGCAGATGTACCTGATTTGCATTCGGGGCAGATGAACTTCCCTTTAGGAGCCTCAGCCAAGGAGATACAAGGCAGGTGAAATGCTCCACAGCAGTGACCTTCACACAGTAGCAGCTCTCCTGTCTTCTCACACACCTGAGAAAAATATCCATGAACAATAATGATGGTTGAGCACGGCTATAAAATGAAGTGTTGTGTAGTGAACGAAGAACAATTACAGCCAAGCTGAGAGTTACACAGACAGACACTTTATTATTTGTCATTGTACATACATACAACAATATTCGTTTTCTGTGTTTAACCCATCCTATGCTAGGAGCAGTGGGTAGTGACCGGGGACCAACTCCAGTTCTTTTTTTCTTATTGCCTAGCTCATGGGCACAGGCAGGAGTATTAACCCTAACATGCATGTCTTTGATGGTGGGAGGAAACCGGAGCACCGGGAGGAAACCCATGCAGACACAGGGAGAACATGCAAATTCCACAGAGAAGGAACCTTGGAAAGCCTGGGGTTTGAACCCAGGACCTTCTTGTTGTGAGGCAACAGCACTAACCACTGGGCCACTGTGCTGCCACCAAAAGTTTCCATTTTGTTGGCCAGAGCAAGGCACTATCAATGCTACTGTTAAGGTGCCACTTTCACTGGGGAACCCCATGGTAACAATGCATGCGTGAATAACTTTCGAACACACTTTGAACAAAGATCTTCAAAAATAGAAGTCATCATTCAAATGAGAAAGTGTCCTCATTGTCTATTAGAAAGGTGGCTGAAAAAGGAGGGGGGGGGGGAGTCCACAATGTCACCCATGTTGCCTTGCCTGCTAAACTCCTAGGGGAAAGGTTTTAAATTCTGTCATTCTCCTGGGGTAACTTAAAAAAAAAATCCAGTCTGGGCATCTGGGTAGCATGGCGGTCTCTTCCGTTGTCTACCAACATGAGAATCATTGGTTCGAACCCCCGTGTTACCGTCAGCTTGGTTGGGTGTCCCTACAGACACAATTGGCTGTGTCTGCGGGTGGGAAGCCAGATGTGGGTATGTCTCCTGGTCACTGCACTAGCGTCGCCTCTGGTCAGTCGGGGTGCCTGTTCAGGGGGGAGCGGGAACTGGGGAGAATAGCATGATCCTTCCATGTGCTACGTCCCCCTGGCAAAACTCCTCACTGTCAGGTGAAAAGAAGCAGCTGGCGACTGACTCCACATGTATCGGAGAAGGCATGCAGTAGTCTGGAGCCATCACCGGCTCAGCAAAGGGGGTGCAGCAATGACTGGGACGGCTCGGAATAGTGGGGTAATTGGCCAGGTACAGTTGGGGAGAAAATGGGGGGGGAAATCCAATTTTTTTTTATTAAAAAAAAAACCCAGTCTAATGATTTTTCTTCAAGTTTTATTGTGTAATATTAATGTTAGGAGAGTCCTTTCTTTCAACTTCAGAAGCATCATTTGATTTGTTATAACTGTTCGCACCCCCTCTCTGAACACAACTGTCAGCAAGTTGAGTTCTCAAGACTCTGCTGATAGCTAGCTAGCTCACTAACTAGCATGATGTTGCTAGGCAGCTATTAAAAAACAGACAGAATGATAATGGCAATTCACTGACCATCCAATCAAGTCAGATGATTAGATGATATAGTTGATTACCAGGCACTGATTGGTTTTCTGAAACAGTGTAATTATAAGAGACAACCAGGAGGAGAGTTTCTCAAGGGACTTTAATCACATTTTCAGAACAGCAGTTCTGACATTTGGCTTGATTTAACATTTAAAAAAAACTGAGATTAGAAAATGTGATTTTCACTGGGCTGGATCTTTAAGAACGTTTGTCCATGGATCTCCCCTGGTAAAACTAACCTGACATATGTTCTCCTTCATGGAAGCCGGACCTCCTCTGTCACCAATGATCTTCCTGGTCAGGAGGAGCGGGTCATCACAAACTGAAGAGTCTTCCTTAACTAATGAGAAGCTGTTATCCAAGCCTGATGCATCAATCTGAAAAGCACAATAAACCAGATTTCAAGTTCTATTTTGTATAAGTTTTGCCCTCTCATTAGTGGGTTTATCCCTCATACCCCCATGCAGCACTGAAAAAACTTTAATCCATGCCCACCTAATTGTGGGCCTCAACTATGGCCATACTCAAGTATATATTGAATTGAAGCCGTATAATTGGCTCCCATTTATCTTCAGCTACCACTGCAAGCACTTGAAGGAATAAGAATACAAACATCTCAAGGTAGGTAAATTATAGCTTTCTCAGGGAGCAGCGTCCAACTTTGTTCCGTGTGTCAAACCAGCTGTGGGTTTCAACCTTCATGACCGCTGTGAATCATGCCTAGGACTGGAGCATGCTAGACTAGGCTCTCACACCTCAGGTGTTGTGCCCATATTGTGTTCACCTTTCCCATAATGAGAAGAAGCAAAGAGCGGACATTTTCACTGCTGTGGCTGAGGATGTATGGCCACAATGGGACTCGTATTCAGTGGAAGAGGCTCTGAACATCTTGGACCCACTGATGGGCCAGAGTCAACTGACTCTGCCTCCTCCATACATGAATTGTCATGCGGGTCGCCCCTTGCTCCCCAGCTGATAGAGGAGCTGAAGCTCAGCAGCGGCTTGCTGGGTGCACACCCAGGGGATGCTGGGGTCCCCTTCTCCACCTTAACTGTCATGCCAGCAGCAGGTGGTCTTCTCTGGGAGCTCCCAGAGATCATCAAAAGGCTGTCACTTTTACAAACCTCACAGTGCCACCGGCACAAATGGCCACTTCCCTGCACCAGGGATTTTCCCCTGGTGCAGGCGGCCAGGCAGGACCGTTGTCTGGCCTTGTTTCCTGGCTATCAGGAGATATCAGGATGGGGCGGCGGCACAACCCAGGAACCTGTGGGCCCCTGTCTCCACGTACACGCCCATCGTGCAGGTAGAAGGTGTTTCTGAGCATGGGTTTCCACCTGTCCCTGCACTGAAGCCCAAGCTGATGACCCTTTTGGATGTGAGACAGGCCTGCTCGGTCACCAGTCGAAGGCAATTACTGACTTCCTCCCAGGACCAGCTAACAGCTCGCTTATTGAATTGAGTGCACCAGTGCACTTTCAAGCGTCAGTGGCGGCTATCAACATTTCCTTGTTAGCCTTTTTCGTTGACCAAGTTGGCCGCCCAGATGCCTGAGCTGCCCCCTAAGGCTGCCAGTACGATTTTAATGCTCTGTGCATCAGTTGCGGTCTTCCAGGCCAGAATCACAGCCTGGCAGACCATGATTCATTGTAACCTATGGCTGCAACAATCTTCAATCCCAGAGGTGTTGAGAAGAGATTTGATTGAAGCTCCCATCAATCTGTGCGGACTCTTCGGGCTGAGTTTCCAAAACATGGTGGACACCATGAAATCAGCTTCAGAGGACGCAGAGACCATTACACAGCACATCGCCCGGGCTCAATCGACTGAATGACCTACGTGCTTCTCTGGTTAATGGTGGGACAGCCGTGATTGCCAGGAGCCTCGGCGGCGGCAGAGACATCCCGGCGGCAGACGCTGCGGCTTTATCCCATGTCACCTCGCTGACTCCGCCTCTGCAGCCTTCTCTCCACAGTCACCGCCTCAGAAGGGCTTCAAGATCAGACGTTTTGCCTGCGCTTGGTCCGACCCTCCCCAGAAGCCTCCCCGGAAGCAGCGCAAGAGGCATTGACGATTTGGGGGGGAATGTGTGCAATTTACAATTTCATTTAGTAGACGCTTTTATCCAAAGCGACATATGTCTACAATACAAGCAAGGATGTAGGCAGGAGCTAGAGCTTTCTGTCCGTAACATGTAACGTGGTAGGGCGCCTGTTTCCAGGTTTCGCATTCATGAGAGTCGGCTTAGGGAGATCGATAACTGCTGTTTGTTGTCTTACTATCTCTTCTCTATGTTCTGCCCTTACCTCTTCATTTGGTCTATTGACTAAGCTATTTTCTGTGTTTAATTTACTTATTGCTAGATTCTCTCATTTTCTTTCTCAAACGCACACTAGTGATAGGAGACTCCATTACCTGCAATATCGGATTAGCTACACCAGCCTTGGTTCCCCGTTTACCATGGGCCAGAGTCTCCGACATAGAGGATAATATTAGGGTGCTGGCATCATGGAGAGAGAATCAAGGAACCCAGGCACACAGCACAGCAACATATTGTTATTCATGTGGGCACCAATAATGCTAAAATGAAGCAATCAGAGATCACAAAAGCCAGCCTAGTCAGGATGCTTGAGTTTGCCAGAAAGATGTGTCAGCATCGATTAATTGTCTCTGGTCCCTTACCCGTGAGGGGTATTGATGAGATGAACAGTAGGCTCACCTCAATGAACCACTGGCTGGCTCGTTACTGTAATGAGCAGGGATTCGGCTTTGTTAATAACTGGCCTTCTTTCTGGGGCTGCCCTTACATGTTGAAAGCAGATGACATTCACCCTACTGGGGATGGTGCCGCTCTCTTTGTATAGCAATATAGATAGCTGTCTACATTTAGTTTGACACTAGGGACATCATTCAGCAGGTTGCAGGTGATTAGAGAACCTGCTAGGTTTAAACCTAGTATGATGTGGAGTCAACTAGTTTAATTAATATGTTTAGTCAGGGAATTTCTCACAGTATAGATCAGTCAGATTGACAGCTTGATCAATAACATTGAGACCGTATACCCTGCTGTATTGCTCCCAAGCTCTCCTCTCCTAAATGTGTGAATCACAATAATCTAATAATCATTCCCACCATGGGTGGGGATGTGCAACGAAGTACCTAATAATCTACAGAACAAAACATTTAATGTTATCCAAAGTGTGACCACATATCGTCCAAAGCATTGGTCGTCAAAATTGTCAACTAATAATACAAGGTGTCTAATTCCAATTAACATTTCCCCTATTGGTAACTCTAAAGTTCTACCTACTACTGATCACTTCTACAAGATGCTTAAATTTGGTTTCATAAATATCAGATCATTGTCTACCGAAGCCTTACTAATAAATGATCTGATTCTTGAACATAGTTTCAATATGATTGGGTTATGTGAAACATGGCTGAAACCAAATGTTTTCCTTCCCTTAACTGAAGCTTCTCCACCCGACGATACTCGTGCCCATGTACCTTGGGCAAATAAACAAGGTGGGGGTGTTACCTTAATATATAATTCTATTTTCAATCTGACTTCTAGACTTGAATCTAAATTCCAGTCTTTTGAGGCTCTTGTTCTGGGTCCATCCCCCTCAGTCATGAATAGAATTGGCTCAGTCCCGATTGTGATACTCTATCGACCTCCTGGCTCTTATTCACTATTTCTTGAAGAGCTTGGAGAATTTGTTCCAGGTCTTGTTACTCATTCTGATGAGATTCTTCTTCTTTTTTTTTTTGCAACTTTTTTCCCCTTCTTCCCCCCAATTGTACCTGGCCGATTACCCGACTCTTCCGAGCCATCCTGGTCTCTGCTCTGCTCCCTCTGCTGATCCGGAGAGGGCTGCAAACTACCACATGCCTCCTCCGATACATGTGGAGTCACCAGCCGCTTCTTTTCACCTGACAGTGAGGAGTTTCACCAGGGGGACGTCGTGCGTGGGAGCCTGGGAGGATCAAGCTATTCCCCCCAGTTCCCCCTCCCCCGGTGCTTCGACCGACCAGAGGAGGCACTAGTGCAGCGACCAGGACGCATACCCACATATGGCTTCCCACCTGCAGACACGGCCAATTGCGTCTGTAGGGACGCCCGGCCAAGCCGGAGGTAACACGGGGATTTGAACCACTCCCCCTCATGTTGGCAGGCAACAGAATAGACTGCTACACCACCCGAATGCCCTGATGAGATTTGAATTCTTGGTGATTTCAATATTCATCTGAATAAGGCGGGTGATACTCTAAATAAAGCCTTTCGGGCACTTGTTGATACTTTTGGGTTCACTCAGTTTGTTCAAGAGTCGACTCATTGCAGTGGTAAAACCCTTGATTTGGTTTTATCTAATGGGATAGCTGTTTCTGATCTGAATGTCTTGCCAACCACATCTGCTGTGTCAGATCATGTTCTCATCAAATTTGAAGCATTATTGGCCTGTCCAGTTAATGTTGGCATAGATGTAATTGCCACTTGCCACATCGGTCCATCCACTGTAGCTGCATTTTGCCAGCAGCTGCCTGATATCTTGGCTCCTTTCACTGTAGTGACTGACTGTTGAAAATTTCACTAGTGACTTAAACCTGGCCTTCTCTGGTCTATTAGATTCAGTTGCACCTCTTATTACCAGAGCTAGGTGACTAAAGAGGCCTACACCTTGGTTTAACAATGGGCGATATGCTCTTAAGCGGGCCTGCAGTTTGTTTGTTTTTACCTATCTTGGCATGTTTTTACTGAAATACAAGCGTGCTTTATCTGCTGCAAAAGCAACGTATCTCTCCCGCTTAATCAATATTAATAAACATAACCCTATATTTCTTTTTCTTTTTTGTGTGGCTTTTTCCCCCCTTCTTCCCCCCATTTATCCGGCCACTTGCTCCACTCTTCCGAGCTGTCCTGGTCGCTGCTCCACCCTCTCTGCTGACCTGGGGAGGACTGCAGAGTACCACATGCTTCCTCCGATACATGTGGAGTCACCAGCTGCTTCTTTTCACCTAAGAGTGAGGCGTTTCGCCAGGAGAACGTAGTGCGTGGAGGATCACGCTATTCCCCCTAGTTCCCCCCTCCCCCGAACAAGCACCCCGATGAACCAGAGGAGGCGCTAATGGAGCGACCAGGACACATACCCACATCTGGCTTCCCACCCGCAGACATGGCCAATTGTGTCTGTAGGGATGCCTGACCAAGCTGGAAGTAACACGGGGATTCGAACCAGCAATCCCTGTGTTGGTAGGCAACTGAATAGACTGCTATGCTACCCGGACGCCCTTTATATTTTTCTTTGACACTGTATCTACTACTACTACTACTTTTGGCTGCTCCCGTTAGGGGTCACCACAGCGGATCCTCTGTTTCCATTTCTTCCTGTCCTCTGCATCTTCCTCTGTCACACCAGCCACCTGTGATGGTAGGCAACGGAATAGACTGCCACGCTACCCAGACACCTGTTCATTCTTTTCTAAAGTACTAGAGAGAGTTGTGTATCAACAACTTTCTACCCATATAGAAGAAAACTATCTATATGAACCTTTTCAATCGGCTTTCAGGGCCTGTCACTCCACTGAAACTGCTCTAACTAGAGTGTTGAATGGTTTCTACTAGCTATGGACTCTGATTCAACTTCTGTGCTTCTATTACTGGACCTCAGTGCAGCCTTTGACACCACTGATCACTGTATACTGTTAGACAGAATAAGTTGTAATTTTGGTGTCTCTGGTGTATCTCTCTCTTGGCTTAAGTCCTGCTTATGTGGAAGAACACATTGTATCTGCTATAACAATGTTACATCAAAATTCTCTGACGTTACATATGGCATACATCAGGGCTCAGTTCTTGGCCCTCTACTTTTCTCTCTTTATGTTTCACCTCTTGGCCAATTACACGTTGTCATGGAATACATTTCCATTGTTATGCTGATGATACTCATCTGTATGTGCCTATAAGGGTTGATGATCATATTCAAATGACTAATTTAGAGGCCTGCTTGGCTGCTGTGAAAAATTAGATGTCACAAAATTTTCTGCTTTTAAATTAAGATAAAACTGAGATGCTTTTCATTGGCCCTGCTAGACATAGATACCAATTTGATCAAGTAAGAATAACATTCGACAACTCTATGATTATACAAAGTGTGGCAACCAAAAATCTCGGGTGTTACATTTGATCCCAGCCTTTCCTTTGATAAGCGCATTAAATAAATCACCAAGACTGCCTTTTTCACTTATGTAACATAGCTAAAATGCAGTCTTTCTTTTCCATGACTGACGTAGACTCTAATAAATGCATTTGTTTAATCCAGACTTGATTACTGTAATGTTGTGTTTTCAGGTCTGCCACATGCTAGTACTAAAAGTCTTCAGATGGTTCAGAATACTGCAGCTAGAATCCTAACTAAAACTAGAACATTTGACCATATTACACCAATTCTTGCCTCCCTTCACTGGCTTCCTATCCATGTTAGATTAGACTTCAGGGTGCTTCTGCTGACTTATAACATCCTGATGGGTTTGCCCCATCATACCTGTCTGAGCTCCTTAAACTGTACATTCCATCTCGAGCTCTTCACTCTCAAAATACAGGGCTCCTGTGTGTACCCAAAGTGAAGAAGAAGTCAGCTGGTGGCAGGGCCTTTTCCTATTGGGCCAAGTTTTTGTGGAATAACCTGCCTGCTGCTGTCAGACAATCAGAGTCTGTTGAGCCCTTTAACGTCAAACTTAAAACTCATCTTTTTGCCTTAGCCTACTATTAGTTGCTTTTAAGTCGAGTGCTTCAAAACCTGTACTGCATGGTGGGTTGGACTCTGTCTCAATGAATTTACCAAGCACTGTTCTGCTGACGAGATTATAGCGTATAGATTATTGCAAACTGTACTCTTCTCTCACATGTCTTTTCTCTCTCTGAATGATGTCATCTCCTTTCTGTTCTGTGTGTGAATGGTGTGATGTGAGTCTCCCTTTTGTGCGCGTGCAGTCTGTCCTCCTCCCAGGTCTCAGGTCTCCATGGTGACTGTGGGTGCCACCTGGACACTGCTTGGCATCCCCCTCATCACATTTTATTTTTAAATATTTTATAAATCCATATAATTTTGTTATCCTGTTTCAGTGTTATATCCTTCTCTCACTCAGACGTGTGACTAATGTGTTTTGGGTTTTTTTGGGGTTGTTTTTAGTCTACATGGTGACGGTGGTTGTGTGGCTCGGGTCCTGGGCTGTTCCGATCGTGTCTGTACACTGCTTGGCATCCTCCTCATCATATTTTTCATATATTTTATAATTCCATTATAATTCTGTTATCCTCTTTCAATGGTGTATTGTGTAAATTGTGTAAACACAACATCCATTGCACGTCTGTCCGTCTTGGGAGAGAGATCCCTCTTCTGTTGCTCTCCCTGAGGTTTCTTCCTATTTTTGCTCCCTGTCAAAGGTTTTTTTTTTTTTTAGGGAGTTTTTCCTTATCCGATGCGAGGGTCTAAGGACAGGATGTTGTGTTGCTGTAAAGCCCCCTGAGGCAAATTTTGTGATATTGGGCTGTACAAATAAAATGGACATGAATTGAGAGACTAACACAAGTAAGTGCCATGAAGTCAACTTAGAGTCCAATAGGATGTACGTAGGTGCCAGCAGGCAGTGCACATAGGCAATGCATAGAGTGCATCGAAGCAGAATTTTTTTTTTCCATCAGTCCATCAAGTGCAGTAGTGTTCCCAAAAGAGCTGGGTCTTTAGTCTTTTCTTAAAGATTGAGAGGGACTCTGCCGATCAAACAGAGTTTGGTAACTCGTTCCACCACCGTGGAACTACAGAAGAGAAGAGTCTAGCCAGCAATTTAGTGTGTTTGAATATTATGTGTCTTTGTGTGTTTAAATATTAATTTATTTGATGATTGTTGTACTGTTTTGAATAAAACAGAAGTATCCAAAAAAAGAGTTGCAACCCTGTGTAACCGTCTGCCCCTGACTCGTCTGACTCCGCGGTAGCTTTTGAACACACCTCCCCCAACACTGTGAGTCGGCAGGCCTTAATCTTTTGGTTGACAAGCCCCTCAGACTCACGATATTAAAGCAGCTCATCTCCTCTGTTTCACACTCAGTTTCCCTCCACATATAATTAATCATTCTGTTGAAATGTGTGATGATGAGTCCACGAGTGCGGATATTTCACCTCGTGTGGACAGCACTCGCACTTTTCTCCCATCCCCTTCTGGATGCGAGTTTAGCACTCCATTGGGTCACGGTATTAGTCTTCCTCTCCTAAATGGCAACTTCACGACACCACGACTTCTGCACAGCACACTTTTCCCTGGTGGCAGCCAGCGGCGGGCTTATACGTTTCGCAATCCTTGGAGTGTTCCAGTCGGCCCTTTCGACACGAGCCCCCTATGGGTTGCCCCAGACAGCTCTCCAGTTCATGCAACAGCAGCGAGGGCTCTGGTTTGGCTTGCTTGCTTGGCAACCACAGCCCATCAGACTCATGTATGCCTGCTCTCAGAACACTTTTCCGAGTGCGGCGCATATGCACCATAAGCTGTTGGATGAGCGCGGTAATCAGCAGAGGCTCCACACTACAGTTTGCCTCTACCCCTCCACAGTTCAACGTGATACTGGAGACAATCCTGTCATCCCAGGAACATTACCTTGCTCTCCAATCGGAGCTGCAAGAGCTCCTGATGAAACATGTCATTTCCAGGGTTCCCCAGGGAGAGAAAAATAAAGGTTTTTACTTTCACTATTTCCTGGACCCCAAAGAGACAGGAGGAATGAGATCCATTTTCAATCCATCTCCGTTCAACAAATCGCTAATTAACAGACGGTGTCTCATGCTGACAATCAAACAGGTGTTAGGAAGTGCTCACCAACGTGACTGGTTCACTTCCATATCCCTGACAGATGTGTATTTTCACGTCTCCATTATCCCAGACGTACATCTGACGGATGTAGTATGAGTACATATGTCGCCATCTTACAATGCTGTGATTGCAAACTGTGAGGGCAATTTACATATGTATGTTGGTTACTTCTAATCGTTGACCACAGATCAGCTATACTATGTTTACATTGTCTGAATGGATGCCTGGGGCCTCATGTTTAGCAGGATGAAGGTGGTGTTAAAAGTGCCTCTTCTTTGTAAATATGGTAAGGGCCTGATAACAGAGGGAGGTGTGAAAGCCCTTTGAGTGTCATGGGAGGCTGTCCTGGAGGGTCCTGGCAGAAGACAGGATGAGGGAACAACTCTGGGTATGCACCATTGTGGTAGAAACTACCTGCTCTTCATGACAAAAGAGACTCTGAGTCACACATCATTGTAATCAAAGCAATGGGCATTGTTCTACTGCATGGTATAAAGATGGTGCGCTCTGAGATCGGGGCGCGCATTCAAGCGTCTCAGCTTGTGCGTCTGTTCATTGAACATATTAAAATTCTGTGACAATACTATAAGAGATTTTTGTCTCATTCCTCATTTAATGTCAGAGTGGAATTAAATAATTGCCACGACACAAACATTCCCCAAATCCTCCGTGAATAGTACACATGGCCATTGAAACTCTAGTCTAGTTAATGGTCACACCCATATTTGCATATGAATCTGATTGTTGTTTTCGGTCATTATGCCACTGTATTGATTATAAGAGTGGGGATACCTGCAGTCAGTTTAGACTGAAGAGGTCACTTAGATGAGTGATGAAACGTATCAGTCAATAGGTTTTGCTCACAGAAGGTCATATCATTGAATACTACCTTTCAGTGAAAGTCTCAACAGTCTCTAAATGGACTGTGTGACTGAACACATTGCTCAGTCTTCACACACTGATGTCACATCGCAACACAAATATATGGAGAAAAATGTGACCTGTCAGCAGGTAATAGTAAGTCTTTATTACCGAACTTTACAATTTTTCATGACCTCAACAATAATTCCTCGACATATGATCAATTTGGTCATTTTCCAGTTGTTTTCCATGACTGGAAGATGAGTCTATAAATTTTCAGGCTTTCCAGGACATGTAGGACCCGGTCATATTACTTCCACCATTAATCATAATAATAATAATAATAATAATAATAATAATAAAACCAAACTTGGCTGGACAACAAACATGGCTAACCTCTGAGTCCACAGGTTTCTTCCCGACCTCTTGTGACTTGCAGTCCTCTCTGCTTGCTTGCACATGGTCTAGTGCTTGCTCCGCACTTTCAGAGTCAGGTGGACCCAACGTATTAACGGAGGGGGCGGCGGTGGAGACCTGGTCAGTTGGCTTGGGCATGGATGCTGGTAGCTGCTTGTCTTTTGATTTTGAAGATGGCACACTGGCACCTGAATGAGAGGTACTGGCATTAGGAGGAGTTATCAGACAACAGTCACAAGAACTGCAAGACAAATGAGAATCATCTGAACTGAAATCTGTGGGCAACTTGTTTGATAAATGGGGAAGTGCGCTGGCAGAGTATAGAGAGTACATAAAAACTCTTCTTACTAAAATAATTTCTAGTTGTAAACTACACGTTGATAAGGAAAAATAAAATCAATTGTGTGTGAAAACTACATTTTCATCCAAGGCAGCTAGCATGTGTCAACAATTTTCTTTACTCAAATGATCTTGAAAGAAGTGGTGTGACCTGCCTTATGACAAGATATACACTGATCAACCAAAACATCAAAATCACTGACAGGTAAGTGAATAACACTGATTATCTCGTTACAATGGCACCTGTCAAGGGGTGGGATACATTAGGCAGCAAGTGAACTATGAGTTCTTGAAGTTGATGTGTTGGAAGCAGGAAGAATGGGTAAGCATAAGGATCTGAGTGACTTTGACAAGGGCCATGAGGGGGTTGGTTAGATGACTGGGTCAGAGGATCTCCAAAACGACAGGTCTTGTGCGGTGTTCCCAGTATGTAGTGGTCAGTACCTACCAAAAGTGGTTCAAGGAAGGACAACCGGTGAACCGGTGACAGGGACATGGGCGCCCCAGGCTCACTGATGTGTGCGGGAAGCGAAGGCTACTTGTCTGGTCCAATCCCACAGAAGAACTGCTGTAGCTCAAATTGCTGAAAAATTTAATGCTGGCTATGACAAACAGGTGTCAGACGGACAGTGCATCACAGCGTACTCCATATGGGGCTGCGTAGCCAGAGATCAGTCAGTGCCCATTCTGACCCCTTCATGGCAATGGTATTCCCTGATGACAGTGGCCTCTTTCAGCAAGATAATGTGCCCTGCCACACTGCAAAAATTGCTCAGGAATGGTCTGAGGAACATGACAAAGAGTTCAAGGTGTGGCCTTGGCCTCCAAATTCCCCAGAGCTCAATCTGTGCTGGAAAAACAAGTCCGATCCATGGAGACCCCACCTTGCAACTTACGGGACTTAAAGGATCTGCTGCTAACGTCTTGGTGCCGAAACCGCAGGACACCTTCAGAGGTCTTGTGGAGTCCATGCCTTGATGGGTCAGAGCTGTTCTGGCGGCACAAGGGGGACCTACACAATATTAGGCAGGTGGTTTTAATGTTTTGGCTGATCAGTGGAAGGCGCTTTCAGACAAAACCATTCTGGAGAAGTTTTTGAGAGGAACTACCCACTAGGGATGTTCCCCGTGAACTACGAACCTTCAAGGGCTTTTTTCTGTTTGCATTCACACCACCAGGAACACTGAAGTGACGCAAGCCGGCGGTTAGTAAACCAACATAATTTCTGCGCAGTTAGTATACCAATGTCAAATATGTACGAATACAAATGTTTATCTCATTCTGCGCACAATACAGCAAAAAGATGGAGGACGCTGTGATTGGAGCTGTTTGTTTGTTTTATGTTGAGGGTTTCATGATAATAACAGAGTTGGAAAGGAGACATGTGAAATTATGCTATGTGGTTGCATATAGACTCAATAAAGCCTGAACTTCACTGTCCATGTTTTGTGGCATTTGCAGATGTTCTGACAATTTATGCTGCCTTGTCAAAAATGCTACCATAGTGCGAGTCCATAAAAGTCTAACCCTAACCCCAACCCAAAGCCTAATGCTGACCTTGCCTAATCATGTGCACATGTAGCACATCTCAATAGGTAGCACATATAAACAGAACACCGGTGCTGCATTGGCTCAAGTGTTCGACCAATCAATGTACACTTATGTAAACATGATACTTAAGGTTCCTCTTGTGCTGAAAGATTACCTACCCTGAAGTAGGAGCTTAAAAAGTCCCTCAAAATGACGTTCTAAGAACTGTGATCATTCCCAGTTCTTGCAGTGTGGACACAATGCAAAGGGGGTAGTTCCTCCAACAGTTCTTAGAACTATGAAAAAGTGCCTCCGGTCCGAAAGCACCTACACTCCCCCATTGTGAATTACTCTGAAAATAACTGAATTTAATTTAAAGTTACATTTCTGAATCTTCTGGTTTTATAGTAACAGAGTGTCTGTCTCCCATGTAGGTGTTGGCAAGGTGAGTGTTGTCTGAGCTCCATTCCAAATGAATGAGAGTCAGTAGGGCTGTTGTGTCAGAAACAAACAAAAAAGCCTGGTTGAACCTGAGTTTTACTTACTGATGTTGTACTATCTGTTGGTTAAGGTCCTCTACCAGCTTGTTAGACACAACTTCACTTCTTCTTCAAACTCAACACTAACTGCCTTCTTCTTGCTCATCCGGCTGCTATGATGAAGATGGAAAACACTATGCACCCTGTCATTGTCTTACCAGACACCAACCAGTCACATCATTACCATGTTTTCCATGGTAAACAATATTTTACGGACACCAGACACTCTTGCACCTCACCTGTATGCAGTTGCTCAATGTAATGCCTTCATGACCTTTTTTAATGGCAAAATTGAAAATATTCATCAGCAACTGACCTCGTCAAAAATAACTGCATACAGTTCATCTTATTCACCCTTCTATGTTCCCCTCTCTTCTTCACTATCTAGTTTTAAACTCCCAACTGTTGCAGAGATATCTGGTCTTATTTGCAAATCCAAATCATCTACCTGTAAGTTAGACCCCCTTCCTACTCATTTAGTAAAACCTGTCTACCTTCTTTATCCTCTTTAATAACTGATATCATACATTCCTCCCTTACCTCTGGTCTTGTTCCCTCGTCTCTCTAGCAATAACTCCAATACTCAAAAAACCTGGCGCAGACCCCAACAATTTGAATAATTTTCGCCCAATCTCAAACTTGCAATTTCTTTCTAAAACACTTGAAAGAACAGTCGCACCTCAGGTTTCACGCTCACTTGACTAACAACAATCTGTTTGAACAATTCCAGTCTGGTTTTCACTCCATGAACAGTACAGACAGCCTTGGTGAAAATCACTAATGATCTTTTGATGGCAGCTGACTCTCGGCTCTTAACCATACTTATTCTCCTTGATCTGAGTGCAGCCTTTGATACCCTCTCACACAACATCCTCCTAGAAGGATTAGCTTCCATTGGAATAACTGGCACCCCCCCTTGATTGGTTTAGATCATATCTCTCTGGCCGCACTCAGTTTGTCCTTCTTAAAAATTTGAGGCAATTTGGCATTCAATTTCACTGCTACGCAGATGACACCCAGCTTTATCTATCAACCAAACCTACGTCCACTCTTCCACCCACTTCCCTGTCTGACTGTTTTGCTTACTAGAAATTAAATCCTGGTTTTCATACCACTTCCTTCAACTTAATTGTGATAAAACTGAGGCCCTCCTAGTTGGCACTAAGCTACTTTGGCCAAAACTGTTAAAAGTTTTTCTCTCACTATTGACAATTCTATAGTTTCTCCAGGTTAAGAGTCTGGGTGTCATCCTGGACAGCACATTATCTTTTGAAGCCCACATCAACAATGTTACTCGGTCTGCATACTTCCACCTACGCAATATTAATTGTCTTCGGCTGTCACTTACACCTAACAGCACCACCATACTCGCTCACACCCTGGTTACACTCCGTATTGACTACTGTAATTCTATCCTCTTTGGTCTTCCCCTCAAGTGTCTTCATAAGCTTCAATTGGTCCAGAATTCAGCTGCCCATATCATTACCAGAACTCCTTCCATAGATCATATCACTCCTGTTCTTCAGCAACTCCATTAGCTCCCTGTTAAATACCGTATTGTCTTCAAGATCCTGCTCCTCACCTTTAAGGCCCTTAATAACTTAGTGCCTTCATATGTTTCCGAACTCCTTCATATCCACACACCCTTCCGCATTCTCAGATCCTCTTCTGCTCTCCAACTCACTACACCATCGGCCCACTTGACATCCAATGGAGACTAGAGCCTTCAAACGTTCTGCCCCCTGCCTATGGAACTCTCTCCCACAAGAAATTCACAACACTGACTCTCTTTCAACCTTCAAATCCCATCTCAAAAGCACCTTCTCAAACCGGCATATTCAGTCTGATCCATGCTTCACTGAGTTTTGTGCAGATGTTGATTTTATACTTATCTGTTGTATTAACTTTTTATTGTCTACCCTGCTTTGTTTTGATTTTATGCTGTCTGATACAGTGCTGCTTGTTTTTTTACTGTGTACTACATATAAGGTGTCCTTGAGTGCTCTGAAAGGCGCCCACAAATAAAATGTGTTATTATTATTATTATCTACTGCTTAATTCTACAGGACTTGGAGGTTTGTGGATTAGCTATTGTCTTGTAAATGTCAGCATCAGAAAACAAATTAAACAAAATATGCCTTGATCTAGACCTTCAAGATAACTTTAATGAAGTTTGAGAAAAAAAATGATGATCAAACAAAAGCATAATTGAATTGACACCCCCCTCCCCCGAAGCTCAGTTGATGCCAAGAGTTTTACCAGTACAGAAGAAGAAGATGAACCATCCATCTATTATCCAAACCACTTATCCTGCTCTCAGGGTCGCGGGGATGCTGGAGCCTATCCCAGCAGTCATTGGGCAACAGGCGGGGAGACACCCTGGACAAGACACCAGTCTATCACAGGGCCGACACACACACACACACACACACAGATTCACACCTAGGGACAATTTAATATGGCCAATTTGCCCGACCTACATGTCTTTGGACTGTGGGAGGAAACCGGAGCCCCCGGAGGAAACTCACGTAGACACGGGGAGAATATGCAAACTCCACAAAGAGGACAACCCGGGATGACCCCCAAGTTTGGACTACCCCGGGGTTCGAACCCAGGACCTTCTTGCTGTGAGGTGACCGCGCTAACCACTGCGCCACCATGCCGCCCCAACAGAAGTGTACAGAAGTTGAACCATGATCATTTAATAAGGAAAGTTCATTATTACACTGACCAGAAGCATTTGCTGGGTTGTTTTTCAAGGACTTGATCTGTAACAGAAAGCAGCGAAAAGCTTTTGTCAGTCAGTGTGTGGGTACCAAATGACAGACACAAATACACATAAACATATGTATGATATCAACACAGACACAAAAACATGTGTAATGCTCTTTTATTCATTCATAAGACACACACACACACACACACACACACACACACACACACACACACACACACACACACACACCTTCTTCTTAGGGGCTGCTGACGCCTCTGCCTCCAAACAATATTCCAGAATTTTCTGAGTAGGTTTCCTCTTCCTTTTCCTCTCCAGAGAGGGGACACTCTCTGAAAACAAGTCAAGATGAGAAAAAAAGAAATCCTCTGAAATCATCTGGAGCCAATCTCATTCAGCAACCTGCTGATCTTTACCAGTCATTTTCTGGTATTTACTGCTCATAGCACACTTCAGGAAAGCGGAACTATTCCACCATCACCTTTAAACACACTGCTGGGCAATATGTAAAATTATCATGATCATCAAGGAATTTTACATGATATCAGTTATACATATATATGCAAAAATACCATGTTTAAGAATCCAGCTTAGGTTCATCAATCACGTTCAACTGTTTGGTAATGTAAAATATAATATCAAACCGACACTAATTTTCAAATAATACTCCCTCAGATATTTCCACCCTTTATTTGGTGAGAAATCGTAGGTCATAGATTCTCATTATCATTCATCTAGACCACAAAATTGTGTATCATGATATGACAATATCTGAATTTCATCCCGATACAATACCACTGAAAGACGATAAACGATAATATTGAATCGTTGACCAGTCCTGTTTAAATGGTGATGAATCAGTGTTTCTCCTCCCATTGGCAGGAGCAGATTCATTTCAACAGCATAGTTTTCATCTTTAATAATGGCTGTATAGTCAAGTCAAGTCAAGTCAAGTAGGTTTTATTTGTCCAATGAGGGGCAATTGCTGTGTAGCAGGGGCAACATTTAAACACACAAACACTCAACAGAACATGTAAGGCAAATAAAGACAACATGTAGTGAGGAGAACAAAGCCAACAAACAGCAATGCAACAGTAACAGTGTTAACAGTGTTTATCAAGGTGGAGCTGGTATTACCTCTTACGATTGGAGTTTAGCAGTGAAATGGCTGAGGGAATGAAGGAGTGTTTGTATCTGTTGGTTTTTGACAACTGGGTATTTGAAGTGGGAGCCAGAAGGCAAGGTCTAAGACTCTAGGTGCAGGGGGTAGGTGCTGTCAGACAGGATGGATTCTGCTTTCCTTAACAGCCGCTTGTTATATAAACCAGACAAACTTTACCGTCGGGTACCTGTGATGCTATTGCAGACCTTGATCACCTTTGTTAATGCATTTTTCTGTTTAAGATTGAGAGAGGCGGTCCGCGGTGGCGTAGCGGTCTAAGCGTCGGCTTGGTGTCGATGCAGTTGCCCACTGGGGACTGGGGTTCGCGCCCCGGTCTCGTCAGATCCGACTATGGCCGGACTCGATGAAGCAGCAATCATTGGCAACGCTGTCTTCGGGAGGGGGGCGGAGTCGGCTTGTGTTCGTCATGTGAATGCGTCTCTGTGTGTGTCGGAAAAACAGTGGTTCGGCTTGGATTCGCCTTGTCACGAAAGTGGGGAGGCGCT
Organism: Lampris incognitus; assembly: GCF_029633865.1. NCBI lineage: Eukaryota > Metazoa > Chordata > Actinopteri > Lampriformes > Lampridae > Lampris > Lampris incognitus. The sequence goes on from NC_079218.1 coordinate 14,113,842, forward strand.
TTCCTTCAAGACTGCCGGCCGGAGAGATGCAGTTGGCGAACGCATGCAATACGAGGGTGGGTGTTTGAATTAAAATAGGGATCAATTGGCCACTAAATTGGGAGAAAAAAGGGAAAAATCAGAAATAAATTTATAAAAAAAAAAAAAGATTGAGAGAGGCATACTAACCGATAAAAGAAAATATAATAACCGACTCAGTAAAAAATCTGTAGGACAAAGTCAACAGGGACCAGTCAACACAGAACTTAGCCAGCTTCCTTAGACAAAAAAGGCGCTGCTGGCTTTTTTTTGCACAGCAAATTGGTATTACAATCAAAGTTCAGCTTGTTATCAATTATAGTGCCCAAGTACTTGTATGACTCAACAATTTCTACCTCATGGCCATTAATCTTAGTGTTGACTGGGTTGGAGGGGTTATGTCTAAAGTCAATACACATGTCTTTGGTCTTAGTCACATTTAATTCCAAAAAGGCTTCCTGACACCATTTGGAGAAATAGTCTATTATAGTATTATATATTATAGATCAGTATAGCCGCATAAATATTACATTTATAACCACAGCTTAAGTTTTCACAATCATGTTCACATACCAACACATATATGACTTAAAATATGCTTATTCCTGCAATTAACTACACAACATTTCACAACGCTAAGTCTACGGTCAGTGCGATCTAATTCTACACACAATCATCTACTATGAATGAGGCTATGACCATCATGTTCCCACTGAGTTTATCAGCAGAGCTGAGAGAACAGTCTCAGCGGTGAGGCCGCTTGGCTGAAACTCCCCGTTGCATGTAATATTCAAAAGGCTGATAGCATCTTAAACCAGATCCCTTAGTGGGAGACTGCACTCAAAAACAACACCACGGTCTTATAATCTCCATGTGCATAAATCTAAATCATTCTCTGTTAACACCGCCTAAGGATGATACACCACATATTTTGGAAGACAAAACCTAAATGACTACATGGGGGCCGGGAGAGAGAGCGAGAGCGAGAGAGAGAGAGAGAGAGAGAGAGAGAGAGAGAGAGAGAGAGAGAGAGAGAGAGAGAGTATTAGAAGCATTATGGCTGTACTGGTTTGGCGTGCTCGCCCAGTGCTTGCTGGTACATGTAGTGCCTGCGGGACCGGCTCGCTGAACAGGAAAATACTTTTCTCTATGAATATTAAATACACTGAAGCAGTTCAAGTTTTAATAGACAATAAAAACCATGGATACTTCCTGGATGTGCACTTTATGAGCATTGAAACTTCCCTTAAAATGATAAATTAACATTCATTCATTCATCCATCTATTAGCCAAACCGCTTACCCTGCTCTCAGGGTGGCGGGGTTCCTGGAGCCTATCCCAGCAGTCATTGGGCAGCGGCGGGGAGAGACTCTGGACAGGCCGCCGGACCATCACAGGGCCGACACACACACACATTCACACCTAGGGACGATTTAGTACGGCCAATTCACCTAACCTACATGTCGTTGGACTGTGGGAGGAAACCGGAGCACCCGGAGGAAACCCACGCAGACACAGGGAGAACATGCAAACTCCACACAGAGGACGACCCGGGACGACCCCCAAGGTTGGACGACCCCGGGTTGCATAAAGCCTTTGTGAATACAATTGGTGAAGCATCAATGGTGAAAATGTACAACACGTTTTGCTGCTCATGCTGCATTTAAGAGCATATAGTATACTGTATATTATGCTGCTACTTTGCACTGAGACGTGTGGTAAATAAAATGTTATGTTTGTGCAGATTTGAGCCAGCAAGTGTCAAAGCCACTCCCGGTTCCGCCACTCCAGCCCTGTTTCCTGCATCTTGTATGGGTGGCACCATCTATGGGCGGCGCAGTGGCCCAGTGGTTAGCACTGTTGCCTTACATCAAGAAGGTCCTGGGTTCGAACCCCAGGCCGTCCCAGGTCCTTTCTATGAGGAGTTTGCATGTTCTCCCCGTGTCTGCGTGGGTTTCCTCCGGGTGCTCCGGTTTCCTCCCACCATCAAAAAGACATGCATGTTAGGGTTAATACTCCTGTCTGTGCCCCTGAGCAAGGCAGTGGAAAGAAGAATTGGAGTTGGTCCCCGGGTGCTGCAGCTGCCCACTGCTCCTATACAGTAGGATGGGTTAAGTGCAGAGGACACATTCATTATAACCTGTGAAATGGCAAAATAAAGTGGCGTTCTTCTTCTGCTTTCTTCTCATGTCTTGTCCTGCTCTGACACCATCCCAGCCCTGAGTCCTGTCACGCTTTCCTCGGTTACCCATTGGCCCCAAAGCTGATGCAGATTTTTCAATTATGTTTCTGTGTATTCTAGTTCATTGCTGTGAGAACGTACCGTCGCGTGCCTGTGTCTGCTCCTGATACCCTCATGATTCCTATCATTAAATCTTTTGTTTCACCTGTTACTGCATCCACATTTGGGTCCTCAATTCCTGCCCCCCTCATGACAGCGAGGGACAATCTAGCTCTCTAGTTTTTTGTCACCACTTTATTTTGTCATTATACGGTTGTACATTTACAATGAATTAATCGTCTGCATTTAACCCATCCTATTGTATAGGAGCAGTGGGCAGCTGCAGCACCCGGGGACCAACTCCCGTTCTTCCTTCCACTTCCTTGCTCAGGGGCACAGACCGGAGCACCAGGAGGAAACCCACGCAGACACGGGGATAACGTGCAAACTCCACACAGAAAGGACCTGGGATGGCCTGGGGTTCACACCCAGGACCTTCTTGCTGTGAGGCAACAGCGCTAAGTGCTAGTTCCATTTATTTTATTTTATTTTTTTCTGTTCAGTTCATCAATTGAAAAGGTGTGGACTACAGTGGTTCTGCAGTAGGCTTGCCAAATAAATATAACACAGGAGAAAACACCAAAAGCAAGGTACACCTATGGTGACTGGACCTAAAACTTACTCACATTAGCACTTACGCATAAATCACCAATCCATAAAAAGTCTCTGTTGACTGTGGAGAGATTTGTTTGGGTTCAGAGATTGCTGACCTATTTTCCACACAGTTTAAGTATCGCTAGTTAAAAGAAAAGGGAGAAATATGCCTCACCACTGTCTTTGATGAGGCCTTCTGTTGACAGCGACGGTTCAGCTTCAGGGGGTGGGGTTAGTGTGTCAATAGAAAGTACCGGTGCATCTTGGGAAGATGAGTTTTCAGAACTGGATATTTGTACTTCTGAGGGTGTTGCTGAAGCAGTTTCCTCGGGTGGTGGCGTCTGTAGTTCAGGGAGTAAGCTGGTGGGCGGGCGGTCGTGTGTATCCTTGTCCAGCGGCTCTGGATTAGATTTGGTATTGACAGGCTGAGTAATCCGAGAAAATAAACAAAGAGTTTGTCATTCAGTAATAAAGCCATCATTAAGGGATGAGCAGTTACAAATGCTGCCATCAAATATGTGACCAAACCAGAAGACAGTAAGTCTCAGTAACAGTATCACAATTCCCATAATGCTACTACTGACACGGAGGGATTTTATTGTGTTTTTTTTTAAACTCACAACCTTTGATCACTTCCATTTAAAGTCTTTGCTCTTAAAAATAACTGGTCAGATCAGTCTCCTCTATGTTTTAGGGTTGATAATAATAACGTACACTACTGATCAAGACCGATCCTGATCCAAATTCTTCACGTTTCTAAAACTACATTTAAAGTTAATCTGCAAAGTGTTTACCTTTCCTGGTGGCTGGAGAGGCTTTTTGGTTTTCTTCCTTGAAGAGAAAATCTGATCATACTCTTCTGTCCATTCAATCAGCCGTTTGCTTGGTTTTCTTACACGTTTATTTGCTGAAAAGGACAGGTAAAAAGATGACAGTCTGTGTGAACGGCTTATGTGCAGCACATAAAGCAGATCCCACTCAACGGGATAGTGCACTTGTAGTACATTTCATTATTTTCGTTCATTTTGTTGCGTTTTAATGTTGAAAAGCTGCCATAGCACCTTTTCATTCAAATAGGTCAAATTCTGACACCACAAAAACACACACACTGTAATTGACATGAATGAAGCACCGCTATTGTCCCAGCAAGTAAGGACTTTGTGAATATCTTTTTTTGAAAGGTTGCATTTTGGGTGCAATGCAGGGACCCGCAGTGAGGGCTCCTCCTATTTGACTAATGATGAAACTATGCACATTTCTACTGAAGCACACAACTCATCAGTGTCACTTTTGGTTCCAGCAACCAATAAGAATGAAGGAGGGGCAGGACCAGAAAGGAAATGAAAGCTACTATCTACTCTGTCAAAGACAAGAGAATCAAAAACTATCAGTAGTGCTGATAGCTAAAAACCCTATTATTTGACAATTTATGTGTGAATGATCATAGCATTGAGAATTTATTTTGTGGTGAAACTTTCCTCATTGAGTAACAAATACTATAGACCACCTCTACAAACCCGTGGAGGCATGGAGGTGTTTAGGAGAGATGGCAGTGGAGTTTTAAACTAGATTGTTTAACACAATCTTGGAAAGTGAGAGGATGCCTGAGGAGTGAAGAAGCATACTGGTAACAATTTTCAAGAATAAGGGTGATGTGCAGAACTGTAGTAACTACAGAGGTATAAAGTTGATCAGCCACAGCGTGACGGTATGGGAAAGAGTAATAGAAGCTAGGTTAAGAGGAGAGGTGATGATTAGCGAGCAGCAGTATGGTTTCATGCCACAAAAAAGCACCACAGATGCTATGTTTGCTTTGAGAATGTTGATGGAGAAGTATAGAGAAGGCCAGAAGGAGTTACATTGTGTCTTTGTGGATTTAGAGAAAGCATATGACAGGGTGATGAGAGAGGAGGTGTGGTATTGTATGAGGAAGTCAGGAGTGGCAGAGAAGTATGTAGGAGTGGTGCAGGATATGTATGAAGCAGTGGGACAATGGTGAGGTGTGTGGTAGGAGTGACCGATGGGTTCAAGGTGGGGGTAGGATTACATCAAGGATCGGCTCTGAGCCTTTTCTTGTTTGCAATGGTGATGGACAGGTTGATAGACGAGATCAGGCAGGAGTCTCCATGGACTATGATGTTTGCGGATGACATTGTGATCTGTAGCGAGAGTAGGGTGCAGGTTGAGGAGAGCCTGGAGAGGTGGAGGTATACACCGGAGAGAAGAGGAATGAAAGTCAGTAGGAGCAAGACAGAATATATGTGTGAATGAGAGGTAGGACAGCGGAATGGTGAGGATGCAAGGAGTAGAGGTGATGAAGGCATATGAGTTTAAATACTTGGGGTCAACTGTTCTCAGTAATGGGGACTGCAGAAGAGAGGTGAAGAGAGTGAAGGCAGGGTAGAGTGGGTGGAGAAGAATGTCAGGACTGATTTGTGACAGAAGGGTACCAGCAAGAGTTAAAGGGAAGGTTTACAAGATGGTTGTGAGACCAGCTATGTTATATGGTTTGAAGACGGTGGCAATGATGAAAAGACAGGAGTCGGAGCTGGAGGTGGCAGAGTTGAAGATGCTAAGAGTTCACTGGGAGTGATGAAGAAGGACAGGATTATGAATGAGTATATTAGAGGGACAGTTTAGGTTTTGACGGTTTGGAGACAAAGCAAGAGAGGCAAGATTTAGATGGTTTGGACATGTGTGGAGGAGAGATGCTGGGTATATTGGGAGAAGGATGCTGAACATGGAGCTGCCAGGGAAGAGGAAAAGAGGAAGGCCAAAGAGGAGGTTTATGGATGTGGTTAGGGAGGACATGCAGGTGGCTGGCATGATAGAGGAAGATGCAGAGGACAGGAAGAGATGGAAATGGATGACCCGCTGTAGCGACCCTTCACGGGAGCAGCTGAAAGTAGTAGTAGTAGATCTCCTCACAGCACTCAGTACCTGTTCAGCACTGCCACTGTGTTTCTGACACAAAACACTAATGGACTCACAGTCTTACGTTGCATCTGTTATGCAGACTTGAGACTTACAACACGTTCTTATTATACATGTGTTCAGTTGACGAGAGGACTGTAAAGGCACATTTCACTAAAGAGTTGCAAGAAGGTCATTGTAACAAGAGAAAAAATGGTATGATCCATCTGAGGGGAAACACTAACCTTTTCATTTTGACACTGTAAAAGAAATAGCTGACTTATTCTAAAACCTCTTTGTTTTAATGTTCAAGCTTCTCAAGTCTCACTGAATATATTTTAATTTTACAATTCAGCTTTTTTTTTTCACCCCCTTACCCATTGGCGCCTGGTCCCCTCCAGTGTTGTGTATTGGCTGAATGTTTATTTTAGTGCAGTCTGTCGTGGGACCATTAGGACACTCCAGTAGTCTCTTTTGTGTCTGAGAGGTTATTGTACTATCAGTAATCTGTTGTCTGTTGTGTGTTGCACTGGGCATCTCCTCCTCCTCAACACCTCTTTCTTTATCTCCCTCGCAGACAAGTCTCTCCCAGGTGACCTGCCCCACTGATGGAGGTGCCACTTGAGGCATGGGTTCAAGTCCTTGGTAGCCTGGTCCTGACCTGGCCAACTGACGAGGCACTTTACGGTTGGCTTTCTTTCTGGCTGTGGCAGAGCTGCTCTTTCTGTTACCGGACCTCCTGGCAGGCTGAGTTGAGCGCCGCCCAGTGTGTGCAATTTCTTTCTTTGGACTAGACTTGGGTTTAGACTTGCCATTGAAAGGTTCATCTTTGTAGGTTCTCAAAAGGCCTTGATGTTGATCTTGAGCCTCTGAAAGTGAAGTAGGAATGACTGAGGGCTCCTCCTTAACATGGGAAATTGGCGGTCCAATCTCCAGTTCTAAGGGAGCCCCTTCCCGTTCCCTAGTGTCGTGCAAGTCCTTGAGCAGCATGAGAAAGGTACTAAACTTGTAGTTTGTATCCGGTTTAAACGTAACTGATTTACCATTGCTGTCATTTGTCAGAGACTGGAAAGATATTTCCTCAATGTCTTTAAATGCACTCATAAAAGAAAAAGGCGATGAAGAAGATGAGGAGGAGGATATGTTTGACAGATGGCTTTCCCCCTTTGTCTTTATTCTGGAGGTCAAGGGTATGAAGTCCATTGGTGGGGTGGAGGATATTGAGAAGTCTTCATCTTCACTCTTGACCTCAAACGTAAAGTCACTTGAATCGGATGGACAGGAAGGAGAGTTACAGCTGGTAAATGTTTTGTTATGATTTTGATCCCTTGTAATATCGTCCCCACCACCAACCTTTGATTTTAGTTTAGTACAAAAGTCCTGTTTGGTCTCTGGTTTCCAAGTGGAGGTGGGTGTTTTATGTTCCTTTGTTCTACATGGTCTGGAGGGCTTCTTCTGCTTGGAGTTATTAAGAACTTTTTCCTGTCTTTTTTTCTCTGCTTCCTGCATGGCTTTCAGAGCTCTAGTCATCAGACGGTTGCTGGCAGGAAGGTGAGCAGGTGGGTCATTTAGAACTTTCTTAGAATCATTTACTTCCTTCTTTGATTCTTCAGGGTGTGAACCTACTACTGCTGAGACTGGAGGGCTCTCACCAGCCGACACTCCTGGCTGAAAAATGGCCAAGCTTGTCATGTTAACACTAGTGGTGGCTATATTTCTCTTTTCTGAGCTGCCCGAGTGGTCAAGAGAAATGCTTGTAAGGCTAGATGCTGGGGTCTTTTCACCTTCCAACCATCTTGACTCCTTAAAGGGGAGGTAAGGCCCACTGCCCTGGGTGAGACTTGTGACTTGTGTCTTTTTGACTTCTGAGCTGCTTAACTGGTCAGAAGTGTGACTTGTCACATTGGAGGGTGGGGTATTCTTCCCTTCTGACTGGTCAGAAGCCATGCTGCTCGACTCAGTCACATTGTGAGCTGTTAGCTTTGCAACTGAGGCTTTTTGGAATTCCAAACTGCCAAGTTGTGGATTATACATGCCTTTTACACCATCTGGCCATTCTGTCTGTTTAGAAGACACAGACGTCACAATGGTGTCTGATGCCTGTCTTCTCTCAGACCATTCAAGCTGGTCAGTTGACCTGGAGTCTGAAGCCTTCTTACCCTTTCCATTCTTCTGTCCTGATTTGAGTGGGGGCATCGCTAACTCAAAAGAGACATGTTTTTTCTGCTTCTCTGGCCTTTTCATTTGGTCCATGGAGCTGTCAGTTAGATTAGAAACTGTGGCCTTTTCACTCTTTGAATATTCCAGTTGATCAGAGGACTCAACAGCTTGACTGTTAACCAGGTGCTTTTTACTCACTGAACATCCTGATTGGTTAGTGAGACTGTCAGACACACTGCACACTGGGGACTTTGTAATATTCAAGCTGCCTGAATGATGACAAGACATGCCAGTCATATTTGAAGTTATATTATTGACTGGAATCCTTTTAGCCTTTAAATATCCTAACTGGTTAGAGGTTATGCCAGTTTCAGCAGCAAGTGGGGAGTTTTGCTTTTCTGACCATCCTGATTGATCAATGGGCCTGCCATTTGTACTAGAAGGTATACTCGTGGAAAGTGTGTTTTTTCCCTTCACATGTCCTGATTGGTCAGAAGGTATGCCTCTTTCAACAGAAACCGGAGGCTTATTTTTGTCTGGCCATCCTGATTGGTCACTCGGACTGCCAGTTATACTGGAGGCGACACTAGCAACCAGGCTCTTTTTACTACCTACAGATGGGGTCTTTTTCTTACAGGGCAACTTGCTGAAAAGTGTGCGGTCTGGTATAGGACTGGTGGTTTTTGGCCATCTGTCTTTGCCTGCTTTACTGAACCAAAGGCCAGTCTGGATCTCTGGCTGCTTCTTCACCTCTTTAACAATAGAAACCAAAGGCAGAGTCTGAATTGGTTTGGACTGACGTTCAAGTGCTTTAGGACAAAGAATCTTAGGGACTGAGTCAAGGTCTGAGTATGGGCATTCCTCCATGTCCTTCTCTAATGTGTTAGGACTCTTGCAAAATGTCTTTTTGCAGATTTTATTGCTACCATTTTTTGAAGATTTATTCAATTTCTTCTTGCTGGCAGTCTTTCTTAAAGTGCTTGGCTTTTTTGGGGTTGTCTTGCTTAAGGTTGACACAGATCCGTTGACCATGTGACATGTTTCCAGCGGAGTGGGGACAGGGTAAGTGGAGGGTGGAGATGTTGGACAGCTTTTGTCCTTTCTTTCTGGAGAAGAACCATCTTGGAAGGTCTCCTCCACAGAGGAGGACATAGAGGCCATCCCGGGTCCATGTTGCAGAACAGCCTCAGCCTGTGCTATACTGGATTTCCATGACTCCTGAAAACGCTTAGCAATCTGCAGATAAAAACAAGGGCAGATATTCATCAACCTCACATAAAAGCACAACCAGTTCACAAAAGGACATACTCTGAACACTTATTACATAAATCAAGCAACAAATCCTAGAAGAAATAAGAGAAAAAATGAGACTTTAAAATCTGATGCAATTTCCTTTTACTCTCACAATCACCATGATAATCAGCTTTCTGCAGAGATAATATGAATTTAAAAAATATGGATGTCAATGTACATTTAAAAGGGATACAATAATTATTATTTAGGGGGTGACAAAGCAGTGGTCATTCATAATTACAGTGTATTTTGGGTTCTCTTCCTTCGGCTTCCCTCTCCGGTTAGACAGGGGAAGCTGTTCGAATTCAAAGCCTCCCTTAAAGGTGCGAATGGCTTTTTCTTCTACCCAGGCCTTCTCCACTGGCTCCCCAAAGGTACTGATATTGTAGAGGCGACACGGTCGATCACTCCGCTCTAACAAACAAATAAGTACAACTCTGTGTCATGCGATGCAAGTTATTCAGATAATAAAAAAAAAGAAATGTTTACAAAGTTGTGGCTTAGAAAACTAATTTCTATGTGGATTTTTTTACCTTCACACTGCCTTTTTACAAACACTTGAATGTTCTCCTCTCTACTTAACGACCCTTGCTTTATGACAATGAGTCTTAAAGCTCCATTAATGCTTGGTCACTCAACACATGAAAATATTGAGTAACTTCTAGCGGCCTATTTTAAGGATCTATAGCGTATGGTCTAAAGCGCATGGCGCAAGTGCATTTAGGGTGTGTCCAAATCTACATTTGGAAGTTAAATGGTGCATAATCTGGGTGCAAAGTAAGGTGCAAGGTGCAAAGGTGTGTTACTTAGTGTCTTAATTAATCATAGGTGTTTTTTGGTGTAACATGAATAAAACCAATCAGAGTGTCATCTCCCATTCCCTTAAAAAGCCAGATGCGCTTGTATCTTGGCGCTTTGCTATTTAAATGGTGGATTCGGCAAGCTGATCAACCTCCTGGACAGAAGGTTGATCAGCTGGCCCTCTGGTGTCGCCATAACAACCTGGAGCTGAACATGCTCAAAACAGTGGAGATGCCAGTGGACTTCAGGAGGAACCAACACTGCCCCCCCCCCCACCATACTAAGCATCATGGTGTCTGCAGTGAAAACCTACAGCTCAGGAATCAGGAACAACTTATTGTCCTTTCTTTCATGTACTTGCGCACACAAAATAAATGAAATTCCATTTCCCCCAACTCACAGCAGTGTGACACAAAAGACAAAAACACACATCCCAAATTTCCCTAAAACAACACCATCAAAAACATACAAAAACAGATAGAACAACGCAGGAAAAAAAAAAAACAGTTAACAACACAGTCCAAAAATTCCACTGTCCAGAGAACGAAACGCCAGCCAGGATGACTGTCGGAACTGCTGGTCTGCATGGACTAACAGTTAGCTTAGCCTGCCCCACTTCAATGTCCTGTCAGACCACCGACGGTGTTTCCTCCTCGGGAGTAGCGCCAGCAGGGCTGTGGTCCCTGGGCCCACCAGATGCAGCAGACCAGGCTCCCCCAGCTGATCCAATGCCAGCACTCCCAGCCAGACACCTTTGACACACCTCCCCACACTCCACACAACAACAATAGAACACAGTCAATGCTAGGTGAGGCTGCTGCCAGACCGCCCTCAGCTTTATCTAAACTGCCGATCTGCATGGGCTAGCAATTAGCTTAGCCTGCCCCGCTTCCGCATCCTGTCAGACTGCCCTTGGTGTTACCTCTTCAGGCGCAGCTCTGATCAGGGTCGTGGTCCCTGGGCCCACAAGACCCAGCAGACCACGCTCCCCCAGCCGATCCAGTGCCAGCTCTTCCAGCCATCAAATGAAGGCAAAACAAACTTAGACGTAGACGTGGACAAAGACACTGCATGGACAGTACTGGGTGAGGCCGCTGCAAATGTTAAGTTCGCACCGCCATCTTCCCACACTGGTAGGTACTGGGTAAGGCCGCTGCAAACGTGAATTCACGCCGCCATCTTCCCACACCAGAACCGAAGATTTCTGGGTTCCACAATCTCCCAGGAGCTAAGGTGGGCATCCAACATTGATACAATCATCAAAAAGGCCCAGCAGAGGATGTACTTTCTCCACCATTTCAGGAAGTTTAACCTGCCTCAGGAACTGCTGATTCAGTTCTATACTGCAACAATCCAGTCGGTCCTCTGCACATCTATCACTGTCTGGTTTGGATCGGCCCCCAAACAGCACAGGGACAGACTACAACAGACAGTTAAGTCTGCAGAGAAAATCATTGGTGCCATCCTGCCCTCTGTTCAGGACTTATTCACCTCTAGACTCAGGAAACAGGCAGGCAACATCACTGCAGACACATCACACCCTCTGGTAGGTGCTACAGAGCACTGTAATCCCAAACAACCAGATATAAAAACTGTTTCTTTCCACGGGCTGTCATTCAAATGTACGCTTAACACTGCCAAGTAAATCCAACCATTTTGCATATATTGTACTGTACATTGTATGTATACTGTTACACTCTGTCATGTCCATCTACCTCAGGCGTGTTTGTAAGTAACCTGTTAATATCTATTTCAGCATCCCTGATATATTCTCTGCACCACTGCACCTTGTCACCTCTTATTTCACCTGTATAAGTCAATCCTTGTGTTATCCGAAGATTGTTGTGTTGTAGTGAAGAAGACTGTAGGCGCATCTTATTATCTGAATAAAGCATCCTTTAAATAGCAGGAAAATACTGCACCGTTGACTTAAGACCAGGTTTTTGTTGGTCAATTGCACAATCGCTTTCCGCTGCCTCAAGATAGCAATGCGCCAACAATGTGCCTGACCATTCCCCATTTTCAGATCAACACACCCATGGGTGCACAGATGGGTGCAAGTACATTTAATATTCAAAAAACATGGGCGCTGGATGGGAAAATTACAACTGTCTCAGTCTGAAACTAGCAATGACATTGGATCTGCGGCTGTATGTTTTGGACACTCAGGTGAAGAAAGGAGCAGAGATGCCAACTGATCACCACCTGGTGGTGAGTTGGATCAGATGGCGAAGGCTGCCAGACAGATCTGGCAAACCCAAACGTGTAGTGAGGGTGAACTGGGAACATCTGGCGGAGGCCCCTGTCTGTGAGCTCTTCAACTCCCACCTCCGGAAGAAGTTCTTGTGTATCCAGAGGGAGGCTGGGGACATAGAGTCTGAGTGGGCCATGTTCAAAGCCTCTATTGCAGATGCGGTAGGAAGGGGCTGTGGTCATAAGGTCATCGGTGTCTGTCGAGGTGGCAACCTAAGAACCCACTGGTGGACACCGGTGGTGAGGGAAGCCGTCAGGATGAAGAAGAAGGCCTTTTGGACTTGGTTGGCCCAGGGGTCCCCTGAAGCAGCAGACAGGTACCGGGGCAAGCCAGAAGGGCTAAGGCTTTGGTGGTCACGGAAGCAAAAACTCGGGTGTGGGAGGAGTTTGGTGAGGCTATAGAGGAGGACTTTCGGTTAGCCTCAAGGAAGTTCTGGCAAATCATCTGGCCACTCAGGAAAGAGAAGCAGGGCTTGACTCAGGCTGTGTTCAGCCGGGGAGGGGAACTGTTGACCCGGACTGGGGATGTTGTTGAGCAGTGGAAAGAACACTTTGAAGAGCTCCTGAACCTGGCTAACACGTCCTCAGTGGAGGATGTAGAGTCTGAAGACTCAGGGGAAGCCCCACCCATATCTCTGGCAGAGGTCTCTGAGGTAGTTAAGAAGCTCCTTGGTGGCAAGGCACCGGGTGTGGATGAGATTCTCCCTGAGATGCTGAACGCTCTGGACATTGTTAAGCTGTCTTGGCTGACACGCCTCTTCAGTGTCGCGTGGAGGTCGGGGACAGTATTTGTGGAGTGGCAGACTGGGGTGGTGGTTCCCATATTTAAAAAGGGGGACTGGAGGGTGTGCTCCAATTATCGGGGCATCACATTGCTCAGCCTCCCTGGGAAAGTCTACTGTAGGGTGTTGGAAAGAAGTCGCCGACCGATTGTCAAACCTCAGATCCAGGAGGAACAATGCAGATTCCAACCTGGCCAATGGAACAAAAGACCAACTCTTTACCCTTGCAGAAGTACTCTGTGGGGGGTACTGCAGGAGTATGGGGTACTGGAGCAGTTACTACAAGCCATCCGGTCCTTGTATAACCAAAGTGAGAGTTGTGTCCAGATTCTCGGCACAAAGTGAAACACATTTTCAGCGGGTGTCAGACTCTGCCAAGGTTGCCCCTTGTCTCCGATTCTGTTTGTGATATTCATGGACAGGACTTCAAGGTGCAGCCAAAGTGAGGAGTGTGTCCATTTTGGGGACTTCAGAATTGGATCTCTGCTCTTCGCAGATGATGTGGTTTTGTTGGCCTCATCAGAACATGACCTCCTGCTCGGACTGGGGCAGTTTGCAGCTGACTGTGAAATGGCCGGGATGACAGTCAGCACCTCCAAGTCTGAGGCCATGGTTCTCTACCGGAAAATGGTGGATTGCGCCCTCTGGATTGGGGGTGAGTTATTGCCTCAAATGAAGGAGTTCATGTATCTCGGGGTCTTATTCACAAGTGAGGGTAGGATGGAGCGGAAGATTGACAGCGGATTGGTGCAGCATCAACAGTAATGAGGATATTGTACTGGACCATTGTGGTGAAGAGGGAGCTGAGCTGGAAAGCAAAGCTCTCAATTGACCAGTTAATCTTCGTTCCAACCCTCATCTATGGTCGTGAGATCACGGATACAAGCAAGTTTCCTCCGTAGGTTGTCTGGGCTCAGCCTTAGAGATAGGGTGAGGAGCTCGGACATCCGGAAGGAGCTCGGAGTAGAGCCGCTGCTCCTTCGCATCAAAAGGAGCCTGTTCGGTCTTCTGATTAGGATGCCTCCTGGGCACCTTCCTTTGGAGGTTTTCTGGGCACGGCCAACTGGGAGAAGACCCTGGAGTAGACCCAGAACTCGCTGGGGGGACTATATGTCCAATCTGGCCTGGAAATGCCTTGGGATCCCTCAGGAGGAGCTGGAGGGCGTTGCTGGGGACAGGGATGTCTGGAGTGCCCTACTTAGCTTGCTCCCACTGTGACCCGACCCCGGAGAAGTGGTTGAAGATGAATGAATGAATGAACTAGCAATGACACTTGTGCTGTGCTTTGTGTTGCTTTGTGCCAGGTGTAAGATAGGGCCCCTGGTGTTAAGCCTTTGGAATACAATTTGACTCAGTAGTAACAAGATTTTAACCACAAGGCAATGATTTCCACTGTGACAGTTTGATATTCAATGAAGCTACACAACAGTGTTGGAGTCTGGGACACAACACAGTTTTGAAGGTGTATAAAACAGAGAAAAGATCCTTCTATCAGAAAATGTGCTATTTATTTCCACTGACAGAAATCAAAGCTGTCAGACTCCCAAGCATTAATGAAGCTTTAAAACAATGACCTGAAAAGGTGCCAGTATCTGAGACCATGATTGAACACTTAACAACAATACTAATTCACTGCTAACTGCTGACTCTCTTGAAAGTCACCTTGGATAAAAGTATCTGCTGAATGAGAAAATGTAAAATGTGAATTGTGCTGTATTTGTGACAGTGTTTAGACATAAAGACTTCCAATTTTTGATCTTGGACCCCAGCATCAAGGTTCCAATCTTCACTCCACTCAAGGTTCCACAATCATTTTCCAGCACTTTTCAAGTATATTTTCCATTACTTTGTTTGGATATCTGACAGGCACTGCTGACAGAAAGTCATATTCAGTCTCAACAGTCTCTACATGGACTCTGTTACTTTCAGCTACTCGATGGACACACCACCCAAACTTCTCACACTCATATCACATTTCAACACATTGACATATGGAGAAAAATATTACGTCTCATCTTAAATTTAGGCTAAAAATATGCCAACTCAGGAGGTAAAAACACAAGTTTATTAACTAACCTGACAATTTTCAATGACCTAAAAAATGTTTCCAAGACATCTCTCATCAAGTTTATAATTTTCCAGTTCTTTGCCAGAACTGGAAAAGTAGTCTATGATTTTCCAGATTTTCCAGGACATGTTGGAACCCTGCACCGTTGTCCTGGAAATCAGGTTCAGGAAAGTAGAGACCCACCAGAAATAAGCTGGCAACGCTTTTAAGTCCCAGCCCATCTAAACCCCAAAATGATAGAAACTGCTCTTAAAAATTACGCAATAATTCAATCTCTATTTTAGGTAGACTAATTTATGTTGATTTATTAGGATAGAAGAAGAGAAGTTTCCTTAGGAGGGATACTACAGTTCAATGAGAATGTCAGGTACAGAACCTTTCTTCAAATCCTCTCCAGATTTAAGGTCTACCTTTCATCCTGTGGTAGATTCCTCGTTCAGCATCCAAGATCACCTCACAAGGCCACCATGGTCTCCGGTTGAACTTTGCCCAAACGATTTCACCCTTTGAGAACTTCACTGGCGGTAGAGGCCTCTTCTTCAGGCTGCTCGACTGCTACCCACAAAACAAATTTAAAAAAAATCCATTTAATGAGACCTCGTGTCATTTAATAAGTCCAGTGTCACAAACATTTCACTACCAGACGCACATGTATGGCATATTCCGTTCCTGGGTTTGTTTTCATTGGCCTGTATTCTTGTATCCATCATTGCAGGTTTACATTTTTTAACAAACCATCACTTTGTTGAGATTTGGCATTACAGATTTTATTTTACTTTCATGGTGAGTTTTTATTTTCTGACAAGTTCATGCCTTAAAATACCAATCTGTAGTAAATGGCAATCCAAGATGTTTTGTGCTAGGGATGATTATATTCATATTGTTGAACAACAGTACCAACAATGTAAGCAGTAGCAAAATAAACAATATATATTAGAAAACAAAAAAGAGGTTTATTACTCCATTATTATTTATAAGCACATTAAACTCTGAAGGAAACTGATCGATCTCATGTCTATAAAACATTCACAGGAATCACCTTGTGTGGGTCATTATCACCTAGAAGATACATAAAGTCCATCTGAAGGTTGGAAGCCCAAATAGAAATGGAGGCTGTGGGAGCTCTGTTCAGCTTTAATAGGATTAACTGTCCTTGTTTGACCTGCCTTGGTCTTTAGCTTAGGTACAGGCCCAAACCCAACTTTAATTGATTGTCAATAGTTATAATAATCCAGGTTCCGGTAAGCTTTGGGACAATAAATAACATAGGTTATACTCACAAGTTACATAAATCTATTTCAGGTTATCTACTCTTTGGATACCGGTTAATAAAAATAAAAAGTTTATTCTGGCCATTTTGTCAAGGCAGTGTAATCACATCCGTTTTTTTAAACATAAGAGGGGTTTGATTTTAAAGGACTACATAATCATTTTAAGAAAAAAATTGCAGCTGAATCTCACTGAACAAAATTTCAAAACTGCAGATGATTGCTTTTTCAAAATGATCAGTCTTTTGATGGCAACAAAAATTCAACATCTCTTGAATTTGACGAGAACGTAGAGAGATCTTATACTTTCTATAAGTAATGTCTTCTTTCTCCAAGGTAACTGCTCACAACAGACCAGCAGAGAAGGTGAGAAGGTCTGCATGATGGCTGTAGACTAGCAGGACCAGACAGCGGGTCGGGCCTGTGGTGTCACTGTGGCCAGTTTGGACCCGGACATCAGAAAAGAACAAGCCACCATACTGTGATTAAGGGGGTACACTGTTGGTCGGTACACTGACACTGGTTGTATAGTCTGATGAGAACAACACCGCCCAAATTCAAGGTTTGAGTTCCTGTACAGGTCAGCGGTTGGAGTATAGCACTGTCTTGCCTGGATGAATATTGCCATGTGTAATATTTTGGTTTTCCTGAATTATATAAAATACAGCTAATAAATATCAGCAGGGCTTTTTTTGAATAGTAGATACTGAAACAAGGAAAACACATCAGCCTTTTGATTTGCTGCTCTATGCATCTCTGAAGGCCAGAGGTCAGGATTCGGGTAGCTTTACAAAGAGGACCATTAAAAGATCCCATGAAATGAAAACCAATAAATGACTGGGAGGGAAATTGAGAGAAGACAAATCATCCTCTACCACCAAACTGAAAGTAGCCAATAGCATATCAATGACCACATTCTTCTAAAAAGAGGGGAAAAAAATGGCCATGACTGGCTATCAGTCAAATTAATCTCCCTCCCCTGACAAAATCCCACCCATCTTTTCTCTTCCATGCAGATGAACATGTCAAATCACAGGAGGTTGCAGTGCTCTACATGCTGTTTCATGGGTCCGTTAAGCGTTCCACTTTCTGTTTAGCTCATTTGATAGCACTCCCCACTAACACTTGAACTAGCTGTCAGAAGTTGCTAGTTATAGTTATAGCGCTGATAATATTTCAGTTACAAACGGAAACTTCATGGGCTTCTGCCACAACACCTGACTGGGTGTTGCCGGTGTAAAGAGCCAACACCTTTAATTTATGTGTTTAGCAACACAGAAGATATTATGTTACAAAGCTAGGTGTAATCATCTCAAGAGACAGGCCATGCAAGAAAAGTAGATGGGAGTTTGACCACAAGGAGCTGGGTTACATAGTGGGCTCCACCAATAAAACAGAACAAAAATCAAACATAACTCCACTATGGAAAAGAATGTATAGATGTCTTCAAAACTATCTAAGTAAAGTAACCTAGGTCGGTACCTATATCACCTCTCCAATGGGACCAAACACCTTCTGGGTTAGCTAACTGTGACAGACATAACCTCCATTAAGAGTGAAAGTCCATACTCGGTTGATAAAACCTGAGAAGGACAAGAGGAAACCAGGCTATGACACACCTGTAGGTCCTCACAAGTTAGAATCCAAAGAAATACAAAATCTGTTTTTCTGTTTCACTTTCACACATTACATAACTGGCCATCGCTGCTGCAGGTGGCACATAATCAGATAACCTACGTTAAAGGGGAATTTCAATGATTTTTAACTTTATCTCCATCTATCTAAAACAGGGGTAGCACAGGAAAAACACCTGCAGTTGTTCCTGATCGTTTTTGCATCTCACGCGCGGCACGAAAACAGAGTTTTTTTTCATGGCCACCAAATTACATGTCATGAAATCAACTGGCACCTGGAAAAACTACAACCTAGCAGGGTTTCTAATACTTTAATGTCCCACGAAAACGCAGTTCAAAAACATACCCTCACTCTGTCGACTAAGCAACGTTTTCACTGGTGTAAATTAGGCCCCGCAATACTAGTGCAGAGGATTTTATGAAACAAGTGTGCAATGCTTTCTGGTAGGTGTAGGCCCTGTGGGAAAGACTCTGTGAGCAGGACAACACTGATTTCTCCACCAATATAATATGCAGTACCTTACTGCTTGAATCCACAACATTACACATCAGTACTGACTGCATATACACAAAACCATTGGTGAAATTTCCCTTTAAGAGAGGAAAGCATGTAACCAGAAAGTCACAGGTTTGAATATCAGGACCAGCCGGGTAATTCTGGTCATGCTTGGGCTGAAAGCAAGAAAAGTGCTTTTATCAGGATCCCAGACATGACCACTATGCCCTTTGGCACGGCACTTTACCACAACTGTCCCAGGTGGCACTGAGTTGCTCTCAGTCTGGATAATATGGGAAGTAAACGATGGATTTATCTTGTAACAAATTGATCAATAAAAAAACAAAACATAAGCAACATTGGCATGGCTACAACCAACAACTTTTTAATGCTAACAAACCTGCAGAAAGAAGTAGCTACCATGCTAACCGCACCTCACAAAACCAACACTAGCTGAGTTTGTCAACTACTGACATAACTCATGTTTAATATTTTGTATGAGTATCAGATCCTAAACTCAGAGTAGAGCATCTGTATTCATTCATACAGCAGACGAAAACATACCACCGTGTTTTCCTTCTCTGAGCAGGGGACAGTGAAAGTTCATATTCTGTATAAAGACAGAATGTTTACAACTTCATTCTGCTGAAACAATGCTTGTTTAGACTCACACAACTGAGGGAAATGCTAGGTGGAAAAGTGGTGCTTAAAAGGCCCTTGACACATTATAGTACAGCAAAAGGAAAGTGGTGTTGTACGTTTGCATCGATTGTCAGATTTGTCTGTGTGTGAAGGAGGAAAGGAGAGTGGAATTAAACACAGGTGCTAGCAGGCACACAAAAGACATTAAAATGCACGAAAATAGGAATACCCTGTGTGAAATTAATACTAGTTAGCAATAAAAAAGCAACAGCTCTGAACTACTGTGTTTTCCAGAAAGAACTAAAACTTGCCATTGGGGGACTTTTCCCAAACAGGAAAGTTTCGGTGTCACTCTCCCAGTCCTCATCTGATCCGTCCCAGTATCTCCTACGCTCACCGGACCGCTGGGACCGGGTAACAATCTTGGCTG
Organism: Lampris incognitus; assembly: GCF_029633865.1. Classification (NCBI taxonomy): domain Eukaryota; kingdom Metazoa; phylum Chordata; class Actinopteri; order Lampriformes; family Lampridae; genus Lampris; species Lampris incognitus. The sequence goes on from NC_079218.1 coordinate 14,133,475, forward strand.
ATGGCGCCACCAGTTCCGGATCACTGGCAGGGTTTTTAGAACCTGAGCCGGAACTTGATGCCCCAGCAGGAGATTTTGGGGCACTCGCTGCTCTACCCTGTTTGTCTGCAGCGGGGGTCATCCTCACCCGCGCCTCACTGTTGTTGTTGTTGCCATCTTTGTCATCGTGGTCATCATCCTCGAACAAGGAGGACTCAAAATGGAGGAGGTCATTAGCAAAGGGGCTGTTACTATCAAGAGAGAAAGCCGGACTGGGTGGTTCCGAGAAACAGATGCTAGCATCGTTCTGATTGGCTGCCAGCCTGTCTCTACTTCCTGCCCGGACTTCAGGTTGTTTTTGCCGGGAGGAAGAGTTCTCAGAATTGTTCTTCCGGCTGCTGGTGTTCCCATTGGAAGAATATTCCCTGGCAGCATGACTCAACCTGCAGTTCCTCCCTGCTCTCTGGCCCTGCTTCTCCCTCCTCCCATGTTCCCAGTTGCTCTCCCTCTCCTCCTCCTCTTCGCCCTCTGATAGCACCAGGTCTGGCTGGCTCACCATGGTGGTCAGACGCTGTAGCCTCCTCAATGGACTGTAGGAGGAGGAGGAAGAACAGGAGGAGGAGGAGGAGGAAGAGGAAGAGGAGGAGGAGGAGGAGGAGGAGGACTGGTCCTTTTGTGTGAATCCATAGACAGATGTGTGTTTGAAGGTGGAGGCAGCGGCTGACATGGTTAGGCTACTCCTGACGTCATGGTGCCTGGCGGAGCCGTAGGCGGAAGAGGAAGAGGAGGAAACTGCAGAGGGTTCACGACCGGAGGTCAAAGGGCAGCAGGAGTCACAAGCCTTTCTGATGGATGGATGAGGAGACCTGCTCATTCTGGCATGGCTCCTCCCTGGAAATGTGACATAATATTAAATTAACCAACAAAACAACCCTCGATTAAGTCGCTTAACATTTCTTGTAACATCATGAAAACATTAACATAAGAGGATTAAAGTGAACAGATAGAAGACATACGACACCTGTCTTTTATCTTTTAAATGTGTTGTATCTACTGTATGTTTAGATATCTACAATGTAACGTATCTGTTACAAAGTTAATCCAAAACACCTTTCTAGCCGGACACGGCTGAAAGTGACTGGATCACTGAGTCTCGTGCATAATGCGTACTGAGAGGTTATAACAGTAACGGACATGCTAAAACAAAGGTAAACAACACGTACAGGTAGGCAGTGGTAGTATTGTTTTAAGTAGTAGTATTATCTATCCGGGTACCCAACAGCCTACCGCCAATGAGCAGGAATGGAGTCGACCGTGTGGCTTCATGTTAGAACTGGAGGAGGTAACCAAGCCGTCACGTCGGGCTGGAATAAAGGGTTAATCCGTAAGAAAACGCTGGGCCGAAAATCGCCAATCTGCCTGAATGAGAATAAAATGAACCGTTCGTCCATCTGCGGTCTGCACTCCACACACGGCACAACGCCGCATCGCATGCGGAGACACACACCAAGTTCATCCACACACACACACACACACACACACACACACACACACACACACACACACACACACACACACACACACGCAGGCTTCACTCCGACAGATGTATGTGCAAAAGACAAAATCACGAATTAAACGCAAATGACCGACGGTCTGCCGCAAGAATCTTACCATTCCCCCTTTAGCCACTGCAAGAGCAACTGTCACGGCGCTCATTTTTACAATTAAATGCGCTAATTTCCAATTTTTTGAAAGCGGATGACGAGAATCCTAGCGGCAATACTACTAGGCCTGGATCCTGTGAACGTACACACTCCCCCCTCCCTCCGTCTCTCTCCCTCTCCCCCCCTCTCTCTCTCTCTCTCTCCCTCCGTTTCTCTCTCTCTCGCGCGCGCGCTCTCTCTCTCTCGCTCGCCCTCTCTCTCTCTCTCTCTCTCTCTCTCTCTCTCGCTCGCTCGCTCGCCCTCTCTCTCTCTCTCTCTCTCTCTCTCTCTCTCTCTCGTTACTTGCGCTATAGTCGGGTCCAGCGGCCCCTATAAAATGAACCCAGACGTGTGGACCATTCCGCCACACTTCCTTGATCTTCATAACGTGATGACAAGCGCACCTTTATCCCTCCCCGTAGGACCCCACAACACACGCAACCCAACATACATGACCGCTGCATGGAAACAGCGTGTCCTGTCTACCGACCTGCCCCCTGCAAACCCCGACAGATCCCAGTCTTATTTACTGAACGCGGCTAATCGTCATCATGTCTCCCTCCCTCCCTCCTCCCCCTCCTCCTCCACCTCCTCCTCATCATCATCTCGCGGCAAGAAGTCCAGGACGAACTGTAAATCCCCCCCCCCAAACCATTCCTGACAGATACAACGCAAGGCAACAGATGACCACGAACGTTACTTCAAAAAAAAACCCCAAAAAAAACCAAAACAGTCCAGCACCTTATAATTATGACGCTACTCATCATCCTAAAAAAAAACCCACCATCACCAGACATGTCAAATGCCAAACTTGTGCAAACAAATAACCTGCACACGCACGGGCCGCACGTGCGCTCTGGGTCCCCCAAATCCAACGTCCTCGTCAAAAAGAGAGAAATGCAAATGTACCCGGAAAAACGGACGCTTTCCCTTCATGAGACGAGTTGCCTTCTGCTCACCCGCTCCTTCAAAATGGAGTCCTGCAGCCTGAAAAAACAGGCCACAAAGTGTTAATACATGCTCGATAGAAAGTTCACACAACCACGAAGAACTGAGCTGCTCCGCATTACATTTCTCTCCCTCTGGAAACCCTCAGAGTCTCTTTTATTCTCATTCGTCCAGACTGGAGAAATCCCGTTTTCTTTAGGAGGTGATTTCTGTTAAACTGCCTGTTTCAGTGTTGCCAGTCTGCACGGGGAAGCGTCTGCCACGACCAGACGCAGTGGCAGCAGCCCCGGCGTGGAGAAGGGCACTGATCTACATTCACGGCCGTGTGTTAAAACGTCTGTCCGTGTGTTCGTGTGTCGTCTCGTGCAGCCGGTCAGATGGCGTGTGTGGTGGTGTTTTTTTTTGGGGGGGGGGGATTGTATAGAAAGCACCTAGACGTGTGTGGTGTGGTGCAGGCGGGCAGGGTGAGGAGCAGGAAAGCCTCCTGCAACGTGCAGCGTGACGCGACGTCCTGAGCTTCCTCTCTCACATTCAGTCCGTGAGGACGGACGACTTAGCAGTGACATGAAAGGTGCGTGTGTGGTGTGTGTAGTGTGTGTTGTGTAAGTGTCAGAACAACAAATATCCCCAAACGAGCGACTTCACCCAACATCAACTCCTACTTTCCGAGAGAGAGAGCGCGAGAGAGAGAGAGAGAGCGCGAGAGAGAGAGAGCGAGCGAGGCCTGCTGCGTTCCGTCAAACAGCGCCCCGGCGGATCAGACTCGACTCTGCCTTCCCAGCCCACATAATCTTGGTTTATTCTCGTTATATTCTCACCAACTGTGCGGACACGCGTGCGGTAGAGACCGTAGGTTTGATTCCTCGGCGTCGGGTCGCCGAGCAAGACTATAAAAAAAAAAAAAAAAAGAGCGGAGCTTTATTCGCCGCAACCACCGGCGGGCTGTTCAACATGCGCCCCTGTAGGAAATAGAAATACAAGCCGGCCGCCAGCTCCACCAGCGGCCACCCGCTCGCCGCGCGCTTGCCGTGGCGGTGCGACACGCGGGTGTGTCCGCGGCTGTTCGCCGAGGGGCTGCCGTCACACCCCCACGGAGGCGCCCCCTATATCAACGGCCTTCACGATTTCAGTGCGTTGACACATGTCGTGCCACACAGCGGCTGCGTTTGTCTGTGAGCTCTGTCACATCTGCCACCCGCAGCCACCACGCCGCAGACGGGTCTGTGCTGCCCCCTAATTAGACGAACCGCTCCGCAGCCCCGTGCCTGCTGCCACCAGGGAGGCGCTACGGCTGCTGGGGGGGCCAACAGAGAGGACGAGGAGGAGCTTCTCCCCTCGCACCCTCCGACTGCTGAACGAGAACTGTGCCCCCCCACCCCAAGTTAATTTGCACTATCTGCACAATTCGGTGTATAGCACGTTACTCTTATTTCATTTAATTGTAATGTACGATTTAGATTTACTGTATATGTCCCAAATTTCAATCGCACTTATATTTTATATATGTATGTATGTATGTATGTATGTATGTATGTATGTATGTATGTATGTATTTGTTTGTATTTATTCACTAATCTGAGCCGGGACAGGTACTTCAGGTATTTAACTTTGCATGATTGTGTACGTGACAAATAAAATTCGGATTTGAATTGAATTTGGCCTGTGAACCGGAGCTGTGGGAGGATGTCGGAGTTCACATTGTAAACTTGGTTTCGTGGGGAAATCTCAAACAAGCTCACCTGTATCCATTCTACACAATGTTACATAACACAACAAAACACCACACCACAACAGCATGACGCAAGATGAAATGAAACATGACACGATATGAAGTAGCATAAAAAAACAACGAAACATGACACAACACAACAGTACACAACATTTAGTCGTGCTCATATCATCACAACAAATTACATAACATCATAACGTAACATAAAGTAACATAACTTAGTGAAACCTAACCCAGTGTAATAGAAAATAAAGTAACATCACATAAAACAACAATATATTGTGACATTTGATGGATGTTTCTACCAGCGTCATAGCGATACAATTTCACTACAGGTGTCATGAGAGAATGGGACTGAGAGCAGGAACCACAAACTGGAACCAACAGAACCAGAACGTCCTCAGAATGTTCTGATGGTGTCATCAGCTGTGAGGAACAAATAGAGAAGAGTGGGACGTGAGAGTGGTTCATTACGTCACTTCGAGCACTTCAATACCTTAGCCAATATTAAAACAATAAGGTTAGACAACAGCCTAGTGTATCTGTTTAGCTAACAAATCGGTGCAAGTTACAGCTATCACAACACAATATGACTCGGCTCATCCATTACTTGGTAGATAAAGTTCATTTTACCTAGTTTACTAACTTATTGTAGTTGTAACTGACACATATGTTGAAAGTACATTTGCCTGTCATCTATACTGATGTGTGGAAAGTGACGTCAGCCTCGCGGACCTCTGGTCGTTTTAGTTTTATAGTTTGATTCTGCACAGGCGATAATCACAACGTCTCCCCGTAGTAAACAGCAGGTAAAGAGAGCCAGTGTTTTAAATCCATGGTTGACTCAGGAGAAGGAAGGGTCAAGTGTCTGGCGGTTCAGTCTAGACAAGCTCGCAAGCTAGCAGCTAGCAGTTAGCCCTTGACCCATTATCTCATGTGTGCAGAGGGCAACAACAAAATTAAACCACTTTGCTTTGATTTCTAATGTTGAATGTGGTTTTGAATTAAAGGAGGAGCAGAAAGGACGCACCAGTAGCACCACAGTGCTACAGGTCCCAGGGGGTTGGGATCCCATGAACAGGTAATAATTGTGGTCAGCCTGTTTAGCACCTGGGGAAAAGACAAATGATGAGGAGGGACAGTAGTGTTTGCTGTGTTCTTCAGTTCTGCTCGTCAGCGTCTGAAGCAAGACGGCAGCTTTCTACGCTACCTAGCGCGAAACTCCCTCTCAGACAGCTCCCCCATGAGGTAAAAACTAGACCAGCATCTGTTTAGCTAACAAATCGGTGCAAGTCAGAGGCGCTGGAATGGGGGGGGGGGCCCACACTTTTACCCTCTTTCCACATTTTTTAAAGTCAGGAATCCCTGTATCTCCGCTAATGCCCCTCTATTTCAACATTTACGGTAAAAAGACGTTTCAATCATTCCCGTCCACTCTAAGAAATTAGGTCAAATAAAGCACGCAGACATAAATCAGGAAGAATACTCACATTTTAACCCAATCAAAGGGTACATTACAACACAAATGAAATGCATTGTAGCCTACATAGCAACCAATAAAATGTGTGTTTGCGTTGTTTGTCTGTTTGAGCCATTAACGTAGCTAACGTCAGCTCTGCTAGCTATCAATATTGCGAAAACATGCTTCTGTAAAAATGTCAAAAGAACCAGTGAATAAGAAAGTAAAATACAGCCAAACAAAACTAAACTTTAACAGCAATGTTACACCCCCGCCGTCCACAACTCCACTGGTCCCCCAAATCGAGAACCAGCGCAGCCAGAACCCCGAAGCAGCAGCTCCAGGACCGGGACTGATGAGACTGTTGAAACCGCCAGCATAGAGCCAAAACAGGCTAGTGCTAGCGTAGACTGCGTGGAGGATTGTTGTCGGGACATAGAGACGGGTAAAGCTGCACAGCTAATAATTGAACAAGAAATGTTTGTATCTAATCCCACATGCACTAGCTGGTTTATGTTTGAGTTATACCGCTACCCCGTGGACAGGCAGCAGAAAGAGTGGGATTTCAAAACTGAATACAATGTATCACTTAAGCGCTCAAGCTCAACACAGAACGCGACACTGAGCTTGCCTAATTGCAACAAAGTAAAAAGATGGGGCGGACACGTGTCTTCAATGACGTGCTTTATTGTATTAAAACCGCAAATAGAGGCATACGGAGCTGCGCTCCGGTGCGTTCTTATAGTACCATACAGTACACCCTTGCACACACACATATATATCATTGTTGCCCCCCCCCCCCCCCCCACACACACGCACTTCTGAAATGATTCCGGGGCGCCGGGTGCAAGTTACAGCTATCACAACACAATATGACTCGGCTCACCCATTACTTGGTAGGTAATGTTTATTTTACCTAGTTTACTAACTTTTTGTAATTGTAACTGACACATAGTATGTTGAAAATAAATGTGCCTCTCATCTATACTGATGTGTTGAAAGAGATGTCGGCCTCCCGGATCTCTTTTGGTCATTTTAGTTTTATAGTTTGGCTCATACCTTGGGACAAAGTCATTAAATATTCTTTCTGCAGTTGTCTTTCCCAACTTGTTCTTAGTCCAATAGGCTTGGGCAAATCTGGTGAAATGGTCAACGACCACGAGAATATACTCATAACCACCCTTACTAGGCTCCAGCTGTAAGTAGTCGATGGAACAGGCTCGAGTGGTGAGGTTGTGGTGATACTGCTCATCGGTGCTCTTACATGTACAGCTGGTTTCGTTTGCTTTATGCACGGACAGTGCCTAGTGACATAGACTTCCACGTCATGCTTCATAAAAGCGTTCTCTTGCCAAGCTCAGAACTCTCTCCGTACCAACGTGACCCATCTCGTTGTGCAGCTGTTTGACGACCATTGGTTTATACTGGGCAGGTAAGACAAACTGAAATCGGTGGCTGGTCTTCCGGTATAAAAGCCCGTTTTCAATGTGGAGCTTGCTCCTTGTCTCATCTGCTTGGTAAATGTCTTATTTGTCTCTTTGAGCTTCATTATCATTCCAATAGCTGGGTCGGCTCCAGGGCAGTTGTTACAAGCCATCCGGTCCTTGTATAACCAAAGTGAGAGCTGTGTCCGCATTCGTCAAACACGTTTTCGGTGGTGTCGGACTCCGCCAAGGTTGTCCCTTGTCTCCGGTTCTGTTTGTGATATTCATGGACAGGATCTCAAGGCGCAGCCAAGGTGAGGAGTGTGTCCGTTTTGGGAACCTCAGAATTGCATCTCCGCTATTCGCAGATGATGTGGTTTTGTTGGCATCATAAGAACAAGACCTCCGGCGCGCACTGAGGCGGTTTGCAGCTGAGTGTGAAATGGCCGGGATGAGAGTCAGCACCTCCACATCTGAGGCCATGGTTCTCTACCGGAAAATGGTGGAATGCTCCCTCCGGGTTGGGGATGAGTTGTTGCCCCAAGTGAAGGAGTTCAAGTATCTCGGGGTCTTGTTCACGAGTGAGGGTAGGATGGAGCGGGAGACTGACAGACGGATTGGTGTAGCACCAGCAGTAATGCGGACGTTGTACCGGACCGTTGTGGCGAAGAAGGAGCTGAGCTGGAAGGCAAAGTTCTCAATTTATCGTTCCAATCCTCACCTATGGTCATGAGCTTTGGGTAGTGACCGAAAGGGTGAGATCACGGATACAAGCGGCTGAAATTAATTTCCCCCGTAGGGTGTTTGGGCTCAGCCTTAGAGATAGGGTGAGGAGCTCGGACATCCGGAGGGAGCTCAGAGTAGAGCCGCTGCTCCTTCGCATCGAAAGGAGCCAGTTGAGATGGTTCGGGCATCTGATTAGGATGCCTCCTGGGTGCCTTCCTTTGGAGGTTTACAGGGCACGGCCAACTGGGGGGAGACCCCGGGGTAGACCCAGAATTCGCAGGAGGGACTACATGTCCAATCTGGCCTGGGAACGCCTTGGGATCCCCCAGGAGGAGCTGGAGCGCGTTGCTGGGGAGAGGGACGTCTGGAGTGCCTTACTTAGCTTGCTGCCACCGCGACCCGACCCCAGAAAAGCGGCTGAAGATGAGATGAGATGAGATGAGATGAGATGAGATGAGATGAGATGAGATGAGATGAGATGGCTGGGTCAAACTATTGAGCTTTCACTAGTACGTTGTAGTCCATCACCGACATAGAGCCTGGAACACTGCCCTCAGATGAACCGTCTTGCCTCATATTTAGGGCTGCAACCCATGCAACTTCTTGCATCTTTGCTGTTCTGCTTCCCTCCCATATAGCATTGACAACCTCCGGGGGTAGGTCCTCTGTGCACTCAGCAATGTACTCATCCACCTCCAGGGGACAGCGAGAGAGTGTGTCCGCGTCAATATTGGATTTCCCAGGCCGGTACTGGATGTCAAATCGGAAATCTGACAATTCCTCAACCCACCTGTGGCTGACTGTGTTCAACTTGGCGGTGCTCAACGCGTATGTCAGAGGATTATTGTCTGTGCAGACAGTAAAGTGTGGTGTATAGAACAAGTAATCCCTGAACTTCTCGCAGATAGCCCATTTGAGGGCGAGGAACTCCAGTTTCCCGGGATGAGGCTTGTAGTTCCGCTCAGCTGTTGTAAGGGTTCACCAGCCGTACCCAGTAACCCTCAGCTTCCCATTTTGCCATTGGTACAGAAGAGCTCCCAGCTCCTGCTCCGAAGCGTCAGTATGGAGAGTGAAAGGTAAGTCAAAATTCGAATAGGCCAAGGTGGGTGCGTTGGTCAATGTGTCAATCAGTCTGCAGAGGACTCTTTGATGTTCCTCGTACCATACCACTGGAGCGCTCAATGATAACTGGGCACCCTTTCCCTTCCCTCTCTTGAGTTTTCCTTGCTGGGCATCTGGTATGGCACCTTTCATTTGCAGTAACTCATAGATTGGTTTAGCGATCCTTGAAAAATCTTGGCCATAAGCCTGATAATAGCTCAAGAACCCAAGCACCCTGCGGACATCTCCCACAGTGGTAGGTATCTTGTCCCTCAATGCGTATACGGCTTCCAAGTCTTTTGGGTCGATCCGGACACCATCCGCTGATACTAGTCATCCCACGTATCCCACTTCCTGTCTGAACAGCTCACATTTGGTTGGTGTCAGCTTTACACCATGACGCTGCAAAGCTTAAAGAACTTTCCTCAGCCCTTCAACATGGTCCTCAAACGTCCTGGCATAGCTAAGAGCATAGCAAAGTATGTCATCTAGGTACGGGATGCAACATTCATCTCGCACGGAGTCTATCATCTCTTCCATGCTACGTTGAAACACAGCTGGGGCGTTAGTCAGATCGAAGGGAGTCCTTACCCATTCATAGAGACCCCAGGGCGTGATGAATGCTGTCAGGTGGCGGGAACCTTCAGCAATGAACCCCTGATGATACGCCTTTCCCTGGTCCAGGATTGCAAATCAGCTATACCCACCAAGAGCATCTGTGAGGTCCTGGATCCGGGGCAAGGGATGTCTACCAGGTATCTTTTTGATTCAACTGCCTGTAATCGATACAAAGTCGGAGTGTACCATCTTTCTTCCGAATGCATACGACTGGCACAGAGTATAGGAATTTAGATTTGACAATCCAGCCCCTGGCCAGCAGATCTTAGATGTACTCCTTCACCTCTTTGTACAGAGGTTTTGGCACCGAGGTGAATGATTTCTGAACTGGAATATCATCTTTGAGGGTGATGGACATTTGTAAGCTGGAAATGCATCCCATGTCGTCTTCATCTCGAGCGAAGGCCAGTGACCCCTCATGGAGCATCTTCTTGACAATGCTTTGCTGTTCATCATCAAGATGACTTACATCAGCTGGAGGGTCCCATTTTACAACTGAATTGTCCCTGCTACTGCTGAGATCAGTAGGTGGCTCGACACTGTTTACTTCAACCCTTTCTGGTTGTCTGGACATTTCAGTCTGGTCAGTTTCTATTATTTCTGCAATAGGCTGAATGCTTCCGAGTGCAGTCCTACAAGGGAGAATCACGTCATGCCTCGTGTGGTTCCCGATGGGGACTCTGACAAAAGCCTGCGTTTCGGTCTTCAATCAAACCATCCCCCTTATCGAGCTGTTGTAGTTGGATATCATCTTGGCTGGGTTCAAACAACACGACCGACTCGGTGAGGTCTAGGTTAGCTGGCACCTTGCATTTGACACGTGTAACTTGGCCTGCACGAACGACAATGCCCTGTCGCCACTTTGATCAAGGCATGACCAACTTCAGCAACAGTCTGTGTCCGAATGAAGTTCACTATTGTGGTGGTTTTGTCACCCTCAATTTCCATCACATCATTCAACAGACTCGCAATACCACAGAAGATCTCAGCCCCATTCTTTTGTCCCTTGATCAGCTGCTCAATCACATTGAACCCTAGAATCAGATGTTCTAGTGACATACTTCCAATCAGGAATGGCACTTGGATTGACAGGTTAGGATCTGTTGCCAGGGAGGTTCAGTCACCTCGACCCATCCGTCATAGGGCACAGAAGATCCGTTAACTGCGAGGATGTTGAGAGGCTTGGTTCTTAAAGTGGGGGGTAACTGAGCTCAAATCTGTGTTTTGGGATACCCATACCCCAGGAAAACATATCAGTAACCACCCAGCATATTCTGTATGATTAAAAATGTTGCAAAGTATATAAAACAAAGCTTCAAAAATGTGTAAAAATCTGCAGCGTCCACTGGTTTCAGACTCTGGGGGCGTGGCACCGAAACCACGCGCTGTAGAGTGGGGAGAACCTGTCAAATAGCTACCCTAGTTACTGTTGATAAGAAGAGATGGCTGCCAACAGCAGAACTGACCTTTCGCAAAGTCCCGCCCCCCCTTAGTTACTGTTGCTATGCCAGTCAAGCGTTTCAGAACTATCTAGGAAGTAGCCGGAAAACACCAAAACATGAAGGAAGAAATCAGCGCATTGTGTGGGTAAAAGTAACAGTAATAATACGTTAGCTGTATTAGCTAGCAATAATAGCTAGTAGCAAGCTTAGCTTGGAGCAGACGGGTATTTTTGTTGGTTTTGGATGGATTAAGCTGGCCATGGGGTCTGCTATACTGCCAAATCTATTGCCGACATTGCGCTTCTTGCGTTCTGGGTTTCGGGAAGGGAAAGAAAATGACATTGACGGACCGTTGCTAAGGTAGGATTGGACAAGCACCGTTCTGGGGCGAAAGGTCAATTGGGCAAGTACAGCCCTATATGTTTGAAGCAGAGGACACAGAGGACGACGTACCGCCCGATAATCCCCGTGCCCTTATTCCAGTTGAAGAATGGTAACTTCATCTATAATCTATTTCCCCCCTCCCATTTATGCAAGATAACGTTAGCTAGCAACAGCCGTTAGCTAGCCTAACATTAGCTAGCTAACGTCAGCTCGGATAGTAATTGTAGTTATAAAATCCGAGCCGACGTTAGCTAGCTAGCTAACGTTAGCTTGTTGCTAGCTAACGTTACTCTAGCAGTGCATTTTCCTATGGCTCGCGAACGTTATGTCGTTGTTGTATAGCTAACGTTAGCTAGCTAATAATACACAACAAGGCTACTTACTGTGCTGTTGGCGACAACAATTGAAGCTGAAGGGCCTGGAGGAGACTGGAGACCGGGAAGGGTTGGTTCGGCCGAACTAACCAGTCCCAGTGGCCCGTCTGAAAAATCAAACTGTCGCCTCTTGCCAGTTTGAAAAACATTCCGTTGCAAAGTTCTTGCTGCACAAGCGGGCAAGAGTAGCTGGCTGCAGACAAAATGGCGGACCTACGCAAGAGGCACCTCCGCAGTTGACCAAGAGTAGCTGGCTGCAGACAAAATGGCGGACCTCCGCAAGAGGCACCTCCGCAGTTGACAGGACCATCACGTGACCTCCGCAGTTGACAGGAGCATGCGCAAGAGGCACTTGATAGGAGCATGCGCAGGAGGCACCTCCGCAGTTGACAGGAGCATGCGCAAGAGACACTTGACAGGAGCATGCGCAGGAGGCACGATACGTTAGCTAGATAACGTTAGCCAACAATGTTAGCAATTGCGTTACTTTAGCTAGATGTCTAACAACACTAGCGAATGCCAGCTAACGTTTGCTATGGGTGGTTAGAATGTGGGCTATTTTTCTAACGGCTCGACCCTCATTGATCAGTTATTATCGGATATAGAAAGTCACTGCCTGAGTGTGTAACAATTATGGTAAAATTTACAGAAGCCCATCGAGGGCAAAATAACCTAGACTCAACGGCAAACAGATGCCCCTTCGAGCAAACACTGTGAGCACAATACACAGGCTCTGATAACATGGTGCCTTATCTAACCACAGTTTAACACACCCGTAAAACCTTCCATTATCTACTGCTGGGACAAATGAGACTGAAGGGGCTATCTACCGAAACTTACAAACACACACAAACTCACTTTGTAGTATAGGGCCCAGGTGAAATAGTAGTTAAGTCAACATAGGCTTTTAGTATTCAATGTCTAAACGTAAAATATCTTCAAAACCTATCAAGCCGATCCCTAATGTGATGTGTACTCAATTGAGAAATTTGGCATTTCCTCTCATACAGTCAGATCTTACAATTACCAGTGCAGTTGTGCACACAGTCTAAGATACATATGACAATGAGACTATTTGTTTTAGCCATAATAACAGTGGAATATCCCACTCTATTAAGGGTTAATATGCATGTACAAACAGAATAAATTGGGTTAAATATAACAATAATCTTTATTAATGTGACATTGTGCGCAACATTTGACATCTTCACACGGTAAACATCTGTGACCAGGGGCTTGGTGGGGGTCCCTGGGGTGGAGGGCCCCAAAGGCAGACGCACATTTCTTTTCTCTTTTTTTTTAAAGTAATTTATTTTATTATTTTTCAGTGTTATCATCGGGTTCAGCATTTTACAGAATGTGGTTGAGGATTTACATAATAATAATAATAATAATAAACAAAAACATCAAAACAAAAACAAAATAAATAAAATAAAATAGAAATAAAAATATTAATGCTCGGCCTCGATCTACTGCCTCTTCTGCATCTTGATAATATCATTAAATTCTTGCACTTCACTAAAGAATACATTGGGAAAAGAAAAGAGACAGAGAAAAGGAGAGATAAGAAATACAGTCGATCGGACATGAGAACTCATGGTATATCATGAATATTAACACAGCTAGGGGATGTTAGGCACAAAGTGGTAGACTGATTTCACACATTTGTACCTTTCATCATACAATGGTCCCGCGTTAAATCTTCTCTTCGCCTCAGCTAGAGAGAGGTTGTCCACTGCCACAAGAGCGAGGACAATGGCCTGGTAGAGATAGATAACCTCCAGTTAAAAGGGGTCCCATATTTACAACACAATACAAATTAGTGGCGGGGTGAGCATAACCCATTCACTAAATTGCGGAATGCCCTTTTAACAGTTATAATACAGGCTTTGATGACTGGATACACAGACAATTATTGAAATCAATGTAACTAAGATTAGATGGTTGAGTTAAACCTCACCTCAGGCATCAGCATATCCAACATGAAGCTGACTCTCTGGAACTCTGTCATTGGGACATAAGGTGCACATTTTGTGGCTCCTTTGAGGACCAAGTTGATGTGCTTAAAAACTTCATCAATTTGGTCGTCTTCTTCCAGGTAGGTGAAGACCCTGTCTGGTTTCGCAGACCTGCAATTCACCAGCCACTTGGAGCTGCCTTCACCTGTGATTATTTCCTATAGAAACAAAGACCATGTCAAATAAATGCACTGCAGAAGATCAGGCTTTGATCATCTTTTTTGCTATTAGAAATGTTTTTATGTATAAGCATTGTTATTATTGGTATCATAACAGTAGCCATTTGTCCGACCCCTTCAGCTTTGTGATGAAGTCTACCAATCTTTCATGGGCAGACCTGCGGGCTTCTCTTGCACGTTTTGCCATCTTTGCTGTAGTGGGTGTAGTGGTCATCAAGTAATGTAAAGGAACCTCTAGGGATGTGTGGCAAAGGACAACTTGTGAATTCTAAACCAACCCAGAGTAATTCATCAAATATCGTAAAAACACAACACGCAATGACAATGTATGGTCATTTTTTGTTGTGGCTGTCCTGTAAAGTTTGTCAAATGTCACTTACCCCCCTCTGGTTCTAAGCCCTCGTTATGTTCCTGTAATGTAAGAGAGCAACAAGACAGATGATGACTGAAAAATATATTTATTTAACAATGCACTTTTCAACATTAGTTAATAAAGTGTTTGAAGCACCTTAATGTATTAGTTATTAATGGTTCTAATTATACCGGTAGTTAAATTGAATTTCAATCTGACCTGGACGACTCCCGAAAACGTCCGTTTCCGGAGTCTTGGGAGCCTGAAGACAGGAGGAGGCAGGTCACCTCTCAGTAGAGCTTTGGACTGCTCTGTCCAGTGGGCAAAAACCTTGCCATGCCTTGAAAATGTGAAAACATGAAATCTGAAAAGCCAATTAGACCCTATTCTAGTTCGATGTCTAGTTCGATGTCTGCAATGGGACCTTTTCATACTCCGTGTTGAGTACTTTGCTGCTTTTCCTCGTCTCCCTCCCAATCCACGGTGCCCAATTGTCATATGCCGGTTGCACAACAAATGGATTCTGTGAAGTGTCTGCATCAAAAACACAATTTCAAAAATATTGACATATCTAATACAGTTCATTCCGGGGAGACGCAGTCACATTCGATGGGACCTGGTGTATTTTACTCTTTTGCCAAACTATATACACTGTGGCGCCCCGATCTCCCATCGGCGCTCCACTGGACTGCTGACCCACCTTCGGCACCATGGAGAGCGAACTGACCTGGCCTCACAACACTCACCATCAAAAAATCCTCTGCTTATCATGTGTAGATGGACGGATTCCCAAAATGCCTCTATGTTGTGTTCACCTTGGAAGTCATCACTCAGTTGTTTCAGCTCACTAACTGCAATCACCAAATACAACATAAGACACAAAATATCCTTTGAGGATGAGTAGTAAGTACATTGTAGTTTATGTGGCACCTACAAAACGGTAGTAAAAAAACGATTTACCTAAATAGCACTTTTAGGAAAAACTTACCCTCAAAGTTGAACACTGCTTTTCTGTGGAGGTCCATAACTACCACAGGAGGGTAGAACCCACAGTTTACACATGGGTATGTGTATTCTCTGTTGCAAAGTGCCTCAAAGTACAGTATGCTATAAAAATTAAGTTGGTGGCTGGAAACCGTTCTTCACACAAAGCCTCCAGAGAGCTGATGACTCTAGACACTGACACATGATTCTATGGTAAAAAAAATAAGACAGGAAAAGGTTTGAAATGGAAGGTATGAATATGCTGAAAACACAGTACTACTGTAACTAGTAACATCATTCCCTGCAATCACTGTACCTGGTAATGTATTTATTTTAAAAATGGGCAAATAAATTGCAGATGTGGAATAGGCTGCCAACTTAACTTTGATTAGTGCCGCAGAAACCACCGTACTAGCAGACAAGGGGCTACAGAGAATTTGGAAGATCTTGCGACAGTAGTTAGTTGAACAATTTTCAATTGATGAACTCTTTTTGGGTCAATATGGAATAAATGAAGGTCATAACACCTTGTGTTGTCTGTCATCAACACCGTTTTACACACCTGAAGATTGTGCCTTAGGCAAAGGCAAAGCTGCAGTGTCAGAATGACATGGTCATTGAAATCAAGCTGCCATCTGTCCATTCCTGATAACGGTAGATCATGTGGCATTCAGTACACCTTCTATTGTAAGTAGAGCTGTCTGTAATGGACATAAGGATATGAATTAGGACATTAAATCAGCTGTATATGGTTAATCAAACGATTAATGTACATGCACACTGTCCTTTTATAAACTAAATAAACTAAACTAAAGGATGCATTTAACTTACTTTGGATTACACCATTCATGCCAACTATTCTGGCTTTGTCTGTGACGTGCGAGATTTCCTCCAATTTGGGATTGCCTGAGCAGAGCTTGCATGTCGTTTCAGTTGGAATCAACTTTGAAGGGTAATCCGTCGAACCTCAAACAGTATCCATTTTAAACTCAATTAAACTAATTCATTTACACAAATATTTTAATAAGTGCGTAGCTAGCTACATGACCCGCAACAACTACGCAACGAAATATCGCTAGCTAACGGTAGCTAAATGCTTAGAGCCACTTGACATTTCGAATGTATTTTCTCCATATCGGTAACAGTTATACCCACGCTCGCTGGATTCTTCGATACATTAAGTTTGATAGACAACATTGAATAAAACCTTAGAAAAGACAACCAACCTTTTAAAGTATCTTCTTACCGCGGTCGCAGTATCTTCTACTTCTTCTTTCCGTTTTATGGCGGATTGCAATCTTAAAAACGACACGAAGAAAACCAACGTCCGGTTTCTGTCAACCGCGGAGGTCACGTGATTTCCTGTCAACTGCGGAGGTGCCTGCAGCCTGATGCATCTCCAAGCGGGTGGTACTGCTCGCAACGATGCCCTCTCCAACTCCATGGCCCCTAATAAATTCTGCCAACTTGAGCCTTCTTTCTCCTTCCTTCGGGAGTTGGTATACGGTGTCAGCCCCCGAAAGCTACTCAGCCAGGGTGCAGAGCTCACACTCAAAAGGGCCATAGACATTGCACGTTCACATGAGCTAGCACAGCAACAGCTAAAGACTATGGGCCACAGCAAAGACCAGAGCAGCCACGACACTGTGCATGCTGTAAGCAGGAAAACATACAGACTAGAAACAGCTCAAAAAGCTACAAAGCAAAGAGAAAATAGCACAGCAAACAGAGCATGTAGCCATTGTGGAGGGCAACATAGTGCCAAAGTTATATGCCCAGCCAAGGGGAAGCAATGCATTGAATGCAAAAAATTCAATCATTTTGTAAAAGCATGCAAATCAAAATTCCCACCACAGACAAAACCTTACCGCAGTACAGTGCACACTGTTGGAGAGAACACAGACGAAGAGCAGACAGAACTCTATATAGACATCATCACAATAGAGAACAATGGCAAAAGCAGTGAGCAGGCTTATGTAGAGGTAAGAATTGGCTCACCTCCACAAAAAGTCAAATTCAAATTGGACACTGGGGCACAGGCCAATACCATTCCAACAAACCTGTTTCACACACTGTTCAAGAACATTGCACTGAAACCAGCAGCACATAGGCTCACTGAATATGAGGGAAGAGCACTGAGCGTGAAAGGCACATGGCAGTTAAAATGTCGATACAAGGACAGCTCAACGATGCTATATATCTACAGTCGACACCAATGCCCCACCAGTCCTAGCAACGAGAACATGTTGTGATCTAAACTGTCAAAATAGTGATGGCTGTGAATGAGGAAAATGAGGGAACAGACATTGGCTCACAGAGCATACTGGAGGAGTATGCAGATGTATTTCAGGCATAGGTGAATTTCCAGGTGAGTAAACCTTTCGCGTCGCCCCAGACGCAACGCCCGTAGTGTGCCCACCATGCAGGATTCCCATTGTACTATGCAGCAGACTAAAAGACGAGCTTGACAGCGTGGAGAAAAATAACATAATCTGCAAGGTCACAGAACCCACAGAATGGGTGAACACACTCGTAGTTGAAAAGCCCAAGCCAGGAAACTCAAGCGTGTTTTTAGACCCCAGATCCCTTAACAAGGCGATACAAAGACCTCACTTCTCCCTTCCTACTTTAGAGGATATCACCACGAAGCTTGCTGGAGCACAATTTTTTAGTGTCTTAGATGCTAGGTCAGGCTATTGGGCTATAAAATTAAGCAGTGATTCATCGCTGTTGACCACATTCAACACAGTGTTCGGCAGATACCGCTTTCTCAGACTGCCATTTGGCATTATTCCGGCTCAAGACGAGTTCCAAAGGCGTGTGGATGAAACATATGAAGTCCTTGATGGCGTTGCAGTCATAGTCAACGACATACTGGTGTTTGGCAAAACCAAACAGGAACATGATCGACGCCTCAGGGCTATGTTGAAACGCACAAGGGAGAGAGTGCTGAGGCTAAACCCTGACAAGTGCCGCATTCAGGTGCCGGAGGTCAGCTACTTCGGACACACACTCTCAAGCGAAGGCATAAAACCAGACCCACAGAAGGTGAAGGCAGTCAAAGAGATGCAACCACTACGGAACAAGGTGGAGCTTGAAACAGTCCTCGGGATGGTCAACTACCTGGCCAGGTTTCCTCCACATCTCTCCGAGGTAAATGCACCACTACGAAAACTGTTAAAACAGGACAGTGACATGACTGGTGCCAAGATACCCAATGGATGGTAAACAGAATTGATGATGGATAGAATGTTTCTCCTGGTGGGCACTTTGTCTGTTATGATGATCATGAACCTAAAGCTGTCGGACTAGGTATACCAGTGAACTCCCAAAGCTCTCGCTATGGGAAGCGTATCTCGATCCAGGTCAAGGTCTTTAACCTCTGTTGCCCTCTCCTCTTCTGGGATGGCAGACAGCACAGCCCTGCTGTTGCTTACCCACTTGGTGAGTCTGAATTTGCCCTCTCCGCATACAGCTCGCAAGGTGTGGTACAACAACACTGCCTCTTCTTCTGAGTGGACTGATTTAAGACAGTCATCCATGTAGAAGTTGTGCAGCACCATGTCGACTGCTTGGACGTTGGACTGATCTCTGTTGTCTTCAGCACATTTCTGCAGAGTGAAGCTGGCACAGCTTGGAGATGAGGCTGCACTGAACAAGTGCACCACCATCTTGTACTCCTCCAGCTCCTGACTGATGTCGCCTGATGTCCACCAGAGGAACCGGAGAAAGTCAGAGTCTTCATCTGGCACCTTAACCTGGTGGAATATCACTTCTACGTCGGCTATCACTGGCACTTCCTCTTGCCTGAACCTGGTGATGACACCAAGGAGAGTGCTAGTGAGATTTGGTCCCTGTAGAAGCTGGTCATTCAGAGTGGTGCCCTGGTAAGATGCTCCACAATCAAAGACCACTCTGATCTTCTGCTTCTTGGGCCGATAAACCCCGTTGTGTGGCAGGTACCAAACTCAACCATCGCCATGGCTGAGGTCTTTGCTTGGTGCCTTCATGGCATAGCCCTTATCAATGATGCTACCCATGGAATGTTGGATTCTTCACAAACTTCCGCCTTAAGTTCAGAATGCGCTGCTCAGCAATCTTATGGTTGTTAGGCATCTTCATGTCCTTATTCCTCAGTGGCAAGGCGATGTTGTAATCTCCCTTCACAAGTCTAGCTGACTGTGAGGCCATGTCAAGGAACTGAAGATCCTCTCTGGACATCTTCAGCTTATCGTCTTGCTCACACTCAGGGAACTCACTCTTGAACTGCTGACTCCAGAGTTCTTCCTGTCTGGCAACTGATATAGGGTTGGCTGAAACCTGCATCAGCCCACTTATCAGCCCCAAGAGCTTAATTTTAGCATCAGCTGCTGCTAAAGCAGTTAGTATCTCTAGCTCCTCTCTTTCTCTTTTTAGTTAATCTTCCTGCTCTAAGATTTGTCTCTGTTTTAGAGTGGATGCTTGGGCTAGCAGTGTAGCTCTCTTCAATTCTGTCTTTAGATGAGTAGACGAAGCATAAGTTGATGCATGAGAAGAATGCAGAGAAGCTATCTTGGAACCATGCTTTAATGGCGAGAAAGACATCATGGATGTGCTGTCTGATGGCTGCACCACTTCGTTGCATTTTGTAGCTTCTAGGCCTCAATACAAAATCCCTAAAGGTATAAGCCTTGGGTTCAAACCAGTTAGCTTTATCTTTGTTCATTTCTTTTTCAGAAATTTGCGGAAGTATCCTTTTAACATTGGCATGCAATTCACAAAACTCCCAAAACAGTGTTGGACTCAACCATTAATTTGGTTTAAGTTAATGTTAAGCTATTATCACCATCGTCCATTAATTGGTGTACCTGATTCATTTTATCTGTTACCTTAGCTAGCTTGGCCTTCCGTGAGCTAATGGCACAATACAACCTTTCTTTTACTGCCTTAGCCTTGACATTCACCACCCTTGGCTTAACAACTGTGGCTGTATCTTCAACTCCGTGATCCATTCTTTATGAGCCAGCTGGCTTAAAATAGCTAAATGTGATGACGGTGTGACAGTTCAGAGTCTGATAATGGCCATCCACAAAGTAGCATGGCTAACCGCAAGAAACCATATATTTCCTTTTACGATGATGCTGGGAGAGTTGAAACTGAACTTTACTCACGGCCACTGTATCTTGAATTATAGTGCACCCGGAAAGTATTCACACCCCTTCACTTTCCCCACATTTTGTTATGTTACAGCCTTATTCCAAAATTGATTAAATTCCTCTTTTTCTCATCAATCTATACACAATACCCCATAATGACAAAGTGAAAAAGGTTTTGTAGAAATTTTTGCAAATGTATTAAAAATAAAAAACGGAAATATTGCATGTACATAAGTATTCACACCCTTTGCTATGACATTCAAAATTGAGCTCAGGTTCATCCTGTTTCCACTGATTATCCTTGAGATGTTTCTACATCTTGACTGGAGTCCACCTGTAGTAAATTCAATTGATTGGACATGATTTGGAAAGGCACACACCTGTCTATATAAGGTCCCACTGTTGACAGTGCATGTCAGAGCAGAAACCAAGACACGAAGTCAAAGGAATTGTCTGTGGACCTCCGAGACAGGATTGTATCGAGGCACAGATCTGGGGAAGGGTACAAAAACATTTCTACAGCTTTGAGGGTCCCGAAGAGCACAGTGGTCTCCATCATTCGTAACTGGAAGAAGTTTGGATCCATCAGGACTCTTCCTAGAGCTGGCCACCCAGCCAAACTGAGCAAACGGGGGAGAAGGGCCTTGGTCAGGGAGGTGACCAAGAACCTGATGGTCACTCTGACAGAGCTCCAGCGTTCCTCTGTGGAGATGGGAGAACCTTCCAGAAGGACAACCATCTCTGCAGCACTCCACCAATCAGGCCTTTATGGTAGAGTGGCCAGATGGAAGCCTCTGCTCAGTAAAAGGCACATGACAGCCTGCTTGGAGTTTGCCATAAAGCACCTAAAGGACTCTCAGACCATGAGAAACAAGATTCTCTAGTCTGATGAAACCAAGATTGAACTCTTTGGCCTGAATGCCAAACGTCATGTCTGGAGGAAACCAGGCACCTCTCATCACCTTGCTAATACCATCCCTACAGTGAAGTATGGTGGTGGCAGCATCATGCTGTGGGGATGTTCTTCAGCGGCAGGAACTGAGAGACTAGTCAGGATTGAGGAGAAGATGAACGGAGCAAAGTACAGAGAGATCCTTGATGAAAACCTGCTCCAGAGCGCTCAGGACCTCAGACTAGGGCGAAGGTTTACCTTTCAACACGACAATGACCCTAAGCACACAGCCAAGACAATGGAGTGGCTTCGGGACAAGTCTGTGAATGGCCCAGCCAGAGCCCAGACTTGAACCCCATTGAATAGCTCTGGAAAGACCTGAAAATAGCTGTGCAGCGACGCTCCCCATCTAACCTTACAGAGCTCGAGAGGATCTGCAGAGAAGAATGGGAGAAATACCCCAAATATAGGTGTGCCAAGCTTGTAGCTTCATACCCAAGAAGACTTGAGGCTGTAATCGCTGCCAAGGGTGCCTCAACCAAGTACTGAGTAAAGGGTGTGAATACTTATGTACATGCAATATTTCAGTTTTTTATTTTTAATAAATTTGCAAAAATTTCTACAAAACCTTTTTCGCTTTGTCATTATGGGGTATTGTATGTAGATTGATGAGAAAAAAAAAGAATTTAATCCATTTTGGAATAAGGCTGTAACATAAAGTGTGGGGAAAGTGAAGGGGTGTTAATACTTTCCGGATGCACCGTAGTTGCAATTCCTCTTTCCTTGTGGTTTCAACCCCTTCAACAATTGTCCATTCAGCCAGTTGGAGCAGTGTTTCTTACAAATGTGGGGGTTGAAGCTCAACGATTGTTTGGACTTAACTTTTGTACGTTAACTTGAGAAGGAAAAAAATCTTCCACAGGACTCCGATGTAAGAAAGGATAAAACAAGTATTTAATTCAACAGTCTGTTGTAGCTTCTTACAGGAATATTCAAGGTTAATTTCTCCTTAATCAGCAACTGTACTATGGTAAGAAACATGCGTGGCTCGGTTGCTACTTGAGCCTCAACTCCACAAAATAAAATTTGTCCTCTCCTGAGTTCCCTTGTGAACCCATAAGACATATCTCTTAAAGCGACAGTAACCTAAATCACGGTTCCAACAGAAAGCTCACAGTGTTGCCTTTACAACATATCACGCTTACATCAACATGAATTAAATCAAATGATTATTATCTGACTTTTAACAACTACTATTAATTAACATATTCAATGAAATCACTTATCTCAATTTATGTAAGCTATTAACTCAATACAGACTGCGCTTATTTATAGAACTAAACAAATATAAACGTAACTTGACTCCCACAGGCGGTCTGTTCGCTGAACAATGACACGAGTGTTCTGTGGCCTTTGTTTGTTTCTGGGACTCAATGATGCAGGTCAAAGCCTCGACCTGGGCACTTAACTCCTGTATTGTTTTGGTTTTATTTTTGTTCTTGGTATCAGAGGCCGTCTCGGATTTGACTTCTTGATCTGATTCAAGCTGCACACTTTGGGCTGCTGTCAACTTTTGACCTGGAGTGTGACCTAGCCTACGTTGCCTTTCATTTTCCTTGTTCATTGCTTTGGTCACCTACTTGATTAGAGCTTCATTAGATACACTGTGGTCAGTAAGGATGGGCTTTAGTGCATTCCTGACACCACTGTACTTCGGAGTGAGGCCCTGATAGATGGTGCTCAGGAAGACACTTTGGACATTCCGTGGGTCATACTCAATGTCAGTAATAGCGTGTCTGGATGCAAACATCACTTTTTGTTTCAGTCCAATTACTCTGCAGAGGAACTGTTGAGGTGTTTCACTTTCATGTTGTCTGATGTTCATCAGCTCCTGGAAGATCTCTGTACTGCTCTTCTCGCTCAAGTGAGACTGAAGAAAGCTTTTCAATTCAGCCACAGTCATATCGTCTTTATTGATGAGCATATCTTTGAATTGTCCTGGTTTTATTATGAGGAAGACGCTTTGGGATGATTTCACTTTAAGTATGGTTGGCTCTGTGTCCTTCTTCTATCTGTTTACACAGGTTGCTGTAACTGATGTCAGATGAATGGTCCCCTACCTGACCTGTGTACTTTGAACTCCCGGCGTGGTGAGAATGACAGATCTCTTAAAGAGAACATAGTATCAGCCCTACCATGTGAAACCCCTTCATACTGGTGAATAGGTGTCATCCTGTTCTGCACTATGAAAGAAGGTGGTTGGGCAGGTGTAGTGGTGATGGGGGACATCTGACATGCTGCAAGCTTCCTGCCTAACTCTTCATAACTTGATAATAACCTTTGATACTCCAATGTTTGCCTTGCAGTGTTAGACCTAGCTGCGTCTGTACTGCTTGGTGTCAAGTTGTGATGTGCAATGGTTGTGTTAGTCTGTAACTGGTCTGTGATAGGTGGTGATGTCGGTGTCTGTGGTGTTGTGGAAAAAAAATTTGTCTTTGCAAGGTCTCTGGTGAGAATTGAAATAAACCTACAAATGAGACAGTTTTCTTTCTGAAATTAATTCTTGCAAGAAGGGGCAACGTCGTAACAGAGTGCTATGCAGTCTATCATAGAAGCTCAAAGAGGGATAGTCCCGCAGCCATGTTTATACGCAGAAAACAGGAAAGGGAGAAAAGGAAATGGAATGTTTCTTGGTTACACCTTCGGTAGAAAGCCAGTCCAGACCAGTTCTTAGTTTGCGTTTGGCTATAGGTCATGTCCGAAAGTGGTTTCCAATAGCAGAAGTTCAACAAGAGTGCAAATACAGGACAAATAGATGGTCTCTAATGGCAGAAGTTCAACAAAAGTGCAAGTCTAAATTTTGCCATTACACTTCCCCCCTTTTGATTACATATTAATCACACAGCATATTATACCACAGAAGACACCTCAAAAATTGACATCATAAATTTTTTTTTTTAAAAAATCACAAGATGAAAGGCACAATGTATTCATTGAGTAAGTCAATTTCTGAAGATTCAAGACAAACTGTCATAACCGTTGCTGGGAAAAGAGAGGCAGGCTGTTTTTTGTGGAATACAGACATTCCGGAAACTCTTGGCAAAGCAAAAGTAAGAAAACACATTAATTCATAAAAAGAAATCATTATCGGAATCAGAATCAATCTCCGGAGGTGGTGAAATGGGGGGGGGGCGCTGGAAACTCTTGGGTGTATGTAAGACAGTGTATTTGACCAATTGGTGTGAAACAGAGCGTTCTATGGCTTTTATGGCCTGGCCTCTGAGGCAGGGGATGATGCAGCATCCACACGTTGTGAGGACCACAAGGGCAATGGCTATGCCGGTGCAGATGGACATGAAAAAGCCTTTCCATTTCCCTAGCCATGAATCCAAAAAACCAAAAAGGGAAGTATCAACTCCTGAGTTTTCTGCAAGCTCTATGCGAGGCGTACACAACCCATCAAGAGCTTTAATAACAGCCGTCAGGGTCATTGTTATTGGGAATGAAAGTACAACAGGCGTCGCCGTACAGTACGCAAACCCCACCCGTCTGGCAGTAACATGTCCAAAGACATTCTATTCTGCCACGACATCTTTGATGTAGCCGCCAATTGCTCAGCTAGAACTACCAGGGCATCATGGGTGTAGTTAATGAAGCGCTGTTGGTTGTAATAGATGTAGTTTCCACTGGATGTGAGCTGGGTGGAGCCCTCCCGTAGCAGCAGGCAGGGCCACAAAACCAAAAGCAGGTAGTGCATGATGAGGTCGTGAGTCTCTTGAAGCGATGTGTGTGTATGTTCGTTGCACAGGGAGCAGAGTTCGTCGTACACCACTACGTGGCGTCAACCTGTTGGTTGCACTCTCTTGTGTGTCTCCTCTTCTCTTTGTCAACCAAGGTCGATGTTTCTCCTGTGTCTGTGTGCTTCTGGTGTACTGCAGGTGAGAAGTCGTCAAAGGGTTCGGGAACCTTCCTGCAGTGGCTGGCATGTATCCAGGTGGCCCTTTCAGTGACCCTTACGGCTGTGTAGGTGGTCAACAGGACCTGGAATTGACCTTGCCAGCGTCTGGACTGCCAGTGCTTTCATCTCAGCTGTTTTACCACTACCCAGTCTCCTGGCTGCAAGTTGTGCAGGGGCTCAGAGGCTGGTGATGGGAGGGCTGACTTTACCTGCTGAGAGATTTGGGAGAGAACAGCAGAGAGATTTTTACAATACTGCAGCACATTATCAACGCACAACGCAGTGGAGAGGAGGGGCCTGTTTACAGGCTCTATCCCTAGAGATGGTGGCCATCCAAACAGGATCTCAAATGGGCTCATATTACTTCTGGACCTTTTCCTTATTCTCATATAGGTCAGTACTATGGGTAATGCCGGTACCCATGATAGGCCTGTTTCTTCACAGCATTTTGCCTGTTTTGTTTTTAAGAGTCCCATTTTCTCTTTCCACTGCTCCTGCACTGTCGGGATGATAAGCACAGCGTTTCCTTAGGTCAATTCCCAAAAGATTCACCAACTTGCTCAACGGCAGCATTGACAAAATGGGAGCCGTTGTCGCTGCTTATCTTGGTTGGAATACCCCATCTAGGAATGATTTCTGTCAATAATGCCTTAGTTACTGTGTTACCACTTGGATGTTTAGCCGGGAAAGCTTCCACCCATCTTGACCACATCTCTACCATCACTAAGCAATATTTCTTCCCTTCTGCAGGTGTTAATTCAATGAAGTCCATCATCAAATGCTTGAATGGTCTGTCTGATGGAGGGTGTGCAGCTTGTGTGAGTGGTGTTGTTTTACCTCCATTGTGAGTAGCACAAGTCATGCACGACTGACAATATTTTTGGGCATACACAGAGAGCCCTTTTGTGAACCAATGCTGTGTTAAGGATGCCAACATCCCCCCTTTCGACACATGATCCAAGCCATTTGTCAGCTTTGCAAAGTGAGGGAAAAAATGTTTGGGAAGACAGAGTTTGCCATCAGGTCCCCACCGCACGTCGTCCGTCAGCGTGGAACCACAGGTGTGCCATACTTGTTACTCCTGCGGAGTAGCAAAGGACTGAAGCACTGAGAAAGAAGAGGGAACAGAAACAGGGACAGACACAGACTGGGAGCGTTCAGGCAATGGAAGCAGTGCTGTGGCTTTCGCAGCGGCATCCACTCTGGCGTTGCCTTGGGAGACAAAATCTGTGCTGTTAGCGTGTGCCTGACATTTACAGACAGCAATAGATTTAAGTAGCAAAATAGCGTCAAGTAAGGCAGCGACCTTGTCGTGATGTAGAATAGGTTTGCCATCTGACTTTAGAAATTCCTGTGTTTTCAGAGTACCGAAATCATGTACTACGCCAAATGCATACCTAGAGTCTGTGTAAATGGTCACCGTCTTACCTTCAGCCAATTTGCATGCTTCCGTCAGTGCAACAAGTTCAACTGCTTGAGCAGAGAGGTGGGATGGTAAAGGTTCGGCAAGCAAGGTTTTGTGGGGAGAGCAAACGGCATAGCCAACATTGTTGCGACCAGAGTGAGGGTCGCGAGAGGCGGAACCATCGACAAACATGACAAAGTCAGGGTTAGATAAGGGCACTTCCTGGAGGTCAGGACGGGGAGTGCAGGCCTGCTGGAGGACAGTTACACAATTATGTTCTTCCCTATCCCCAGGAGTAGGCAGGAGAGTAGCAGGGTTGAGGACAGTGCATCGTTTAACGGTGATGTTGGGCATATCAAGTAGCACTGTATTGTATCTAAGCCAGCGTGCTGTGGAAAGGTGAGGTCTTTTGTTCAAGCAGTATCAAAGAGACATTGTGCGTAACAAGGAGGGTGACATCACTGTAGCCAACAATTTCCCTTGACGCCATCACAGCTTTTTCAGCGGCAGCAACAGCCTTGAGACAGCAGGGGAGGCTGGCTGTGACAGGGTCGAGCTTAGCCGAAAAATAAGCAACTGGTCTTAGTTTCCCTCCATGATCCTGTAAAAGGACAGATGCTTTACAGCCGTGTCTTTCGTCTACAGTCTGTGTGAATTGTCGAGTCGGGTCAGGTAGTCCGAGTGTAGGGGCAGTTTGCAATGTCAGTTTGAGTTCCACAAAGGCTCGTTCGGCCTCTGGCGTCCATACTACCTTGTCATGAGATTGGAGGCCCTTGCCATGAATCATTGCCCCCAAAGGAGCTTCCAACACTGCATAATTTGGAATGAAATTCCTGCAGTAAGAACACATGCCTAGGAATGACATTAGCTGCCTTTTTGTGACAGGTTTGGCCAAATTCTGTATTGCTTCCACACATTTGGGAGAGAGAGATTTGCCCTCTGCTGTGATCACATGACCCAGAAATACAACATTTGTTTGAACAAATTGTAATTTGGACAAACCAACCTTGTGTCCTTCCTGTGCTAGGTGTTTCAGCAATGCAATCATGTCTGATTCACATTGCTTACAGGAGGGGCTGCAAATCATGAGGTCATCCACGTATTGTAACAAGGCCGTCCCTGGTGTTAGGCAAAGTGGTGTGAGGCTGCGTCGAAGAGCCTCATTGTAAATGGTGGGACTTTCGCAATAGCCTTGGCACAATTGCGTGATTGTGTAGCTTTTGCTGTTGAAATTGAATGCAAACCAAAACTGGCTATCTGGATGGACCGGGACACTGAAAAATGCATTTGATAAGTTGACGACCGAAAAATAGACGGTGTCCGATGGAACTTGAGACATAATTGTGTATGGGTTTGGAACATTAGGTACACACGGTTGCACCGCTGCGTTCACAGCCTGCAAGTCTTGTACAAATAGCCACTCGATTGATTGGCCTTTGTCTCTGATTTTCTTTACAGGAAATAAAGGAGTATGTACAGGTGAATTCTCACAGGGAACAATTATTTCTGCATTTTTGAGAGATTTGAACACCGGTGTTATGCCATCTATGGCCTCCTGCTTCAGTGGGTACTGTTGTTTGCAAGGCCTAAATGTAGACTTTGGAGTAATCACCACAGGCTTACAGCCTTTTATTAGGCCCACATCATACTTGTGAGCTGCCCAAAGAGATTTTGGAACCACCTGCAAGGCAGGTATGTTAGCGGCCTCCGTGTCGGACAAGTAAGTATGTCCTCGGGCCCATGGTCTGGCACCAGCTGAACAGACCATTCGGCATGTACGGCTATTTGGAAACCCTTTTTGTAGCAGCCATGTGCTGGAGAGAACAAGGTGGATGGATCAGACGTTGGCTCCCAGTCACTAATGCGAGAGCACTTAGCCACAAAGGGGCCCAGATCCACCCACTTGTCTTGCTTATGCTTGGCCAACGGGATATGTGGCCTAGCTCCTCTAACCCTGTACAAATCATCCTGCTCTGTTGTGAGCGAAACAGCCGCTGCACATCTATGTTATGTCTAATAAATGGTAGTGATTGAAAGCCTGTCATACTTCTGGTGGTACCATGTGCGCTCATATTGCTCATCCGGCCCTTCTGACACATAAGAGGTGCAATGCAGATCCTCCGGTGTCAACATCAGTGCTAATAGGGGAGATTTGTTGCTCCGCTTCGATCATCATTTCATACTTGATTTGCTGTTGTTGTAGTTTCCACTCGTAGGCATACAGCAAAGGTTGCAGACTGTAATGCACTAGCGAATGAGAAATTTCAGGGCCCAATTCGGGCACTTTACGAATTTTGATGCCCTCTGGTGTGGAAATTAGGCACATATGTCCATTTTACATATCAGCTCCCTGCACATGAGATTCATGGGGCACAGATCTGACAGCAAAAAGGCATGAATAAATTTGGAATTTGGAGCATCCTCGCAATTGAGCGGCATGATGATGCTTTCTTTAACCATTTGGCCTGAAGTGCCCATAGAGTAAACATGGTTTCCACTCATTTCTGGTTTGTTTGGGAATTCTGATCCCCTAATCATGGAGTTCGTTGCCCTGGAATCGACTAGAAAAACTATTTTCTGTCCTCTCACTATCAGTGTGTATTCGGGCAGTTTTTTAAATGCCGCTGATGTGTACTTAACATAAGTGCTGTGTGTGCCTTTATCAGTAGCAGCATTGGCAAGCATTTCTTCCTTGCTATGAGCGGTGTGGGCAAGCATGTCTTCATTGCAGCAGTGTGTGTTAAATCCTATATGTGTATGTGGTGATGCAATACCTCTCTCCGACGGTGTTAGTCGCGGCTTGTTGACTGGAGGCCTTCCCTCTCCACCCTCCACCGATCGTCGTCAGTCTGATTTGTTATTGTCGTTGGCAGATTGATGTGGTGCCCGCTGACCACCCCTTCTTCTGCTCAAGCAATCATGTGCCTAGTTTCCCTTCTGACCGCAGTGGTAGCACACATTGTCTTGCTCAGGATTCCATCCGAAACCCTGTCCACGGTCTCCACCCCGCCTATCATTGACGTTGCCTCGTCCCCTACTTCCTCGACCTCTGCCACCTCTTCCACCGTTGCCAACAGCATAATACACAGTAAGTGCAGCCATATGGCGTTTCTTTTGACTCCTGTCTTCTTTGGTCTTCTTCTTTCAAGCGAGCAGATCATAGTTGTGTGCGGCATGTTGGCGGAGCTCACTTGGGTGAGCATCTCCCCAGCCAACGCAAGATTGTTTGACCGCATTAGCGACCTCTGGTTTCAGTCCATTCAGGAAACAGCTACAGAGATGTGTTTTCCACACACCGGCGTTCTGGCCCAGTTCATCAGGTTGTCTTATGCCGCTGTGTGTATTGAAGACCTCAGTAAGGCAGGTGAGGTATTCGTCAGGGGTCTCCTCCTCCCGCTGTTTGCACATTGAGATCTTTGTCCTGTCAATTTTGGTGGAAAATGCCACTTCAAATGCTCTGCTCAGTGTCCGAATGGCGTCCCTGAATGGTGCATTTGCTTGGTGGTCCCAATTGACGTGTCCACACCAAAGGTCTTCTACTGGAAACTTCCTAGCGATCTTCTGCCAGTCAGTTGGTTTCATTCTGGAGATCAACAGTCTTTTAAGTTCAGAGATGGTTGGTCTGAATTCTTTGCAGAAAATCTCCAGTTGCTCACCAAACTGTTGACCTGAAGCGACAGGATCGGGGAGGTGTTGGGCGGCCGCCATGATGTCCATCGATGTCCATGATCGAAACACCAGCATCGGTCTGTCAGGACCAGCAACTTCCGCCATGGGCAAGTTGAGAACTGGTCCATGCTTATGTTGACGGGTTCTGTTGGCAATGGGAGAAAAGCTAGGGGGTTCATCTTCGTCCTTCAGCCCAGTCGCACCGAACAAAGCACCTGGTAATTGGGGCAGAGGCAGGACAGAGGAGTCCGCTGGATACTCAGATGCCCGTGATGGTTGGGCAACTGGTCTGGGTTCCGGCGGACCCTGAAGATGTCGGTATGGTGGTGGTTGGGATTGGTCTGGGGCTTGGTGACGGATTGGTGGGCAGGCGTTGAGGTCAGGATCCAGCTTCAGCGCCGTCAACTGTGGGTACAGACAAGAGGCATGCGAGTATGGGGTTTGGGTTTCATGTGTATTACTATTCTTTTCCCTTTTTGAACCAGGTAGTTTTTTCTGTAACTTCTTCCTCTCTTGTGTCTCTGCTTCCTTTTTCCACATATTCAAACATTCAGTGTGTGTTTCTATGTCTTCTAAATCCTTCACTGACACTTTCTTTTTTTCCCTTTCTTTTTCTTTCAGCTTCACTTCTAATTCATTGAGTCTTTTCTTACTCAATGATCCTCCCTCTGGGAATTCAAATTTCTTTATCCATGTTGATAGACAACTCACACTTCTTTCGCCCCACTTATTCCTCATAATATCCACGATCGGGCCCTCAGGAGATCCAACCTTCTTTGTTCCTTTATTCCCTATCCCAGATGAGGAACCTGTGCACAGTTCTCTTACAATACAGACATCTCTGTAAGGGATTGGTTTGTTTTATGGCACAACCGATCTGAAAGCAATTGTTGGTTTGTTTTATGGCACAACCGATCTGAAAGCAATTGTCAGTTCGTTTTACGACACAACCGATCTGAAAGCAATTGTCGGTTCGTTTTATGACACAACTGATCTGAAAGCAATTGTTGGTTTGTTTTATGACACAACCGATCTGAAAGCAATTGTTGGTTCGTTTTACGGCACAACCGATCTGAAAGCAATTGTCTTGTTCTAAGTCTCAGACTTAGAAATGGCCCTCGATCAGTATGGACAAATATAATGAACCTGGGTGTGAAATTGGGTGAAATTTCAAAACTCACCGTGTATCTAACTCAGTTGTTAATTGAGTTTGTGGAATCCCACTGGTGATGGTCCGGGGCGTCCGGCAGCCAGCCCTCTTGTCTCGCAATGCTGAGTTGAGGCTGGAAGTCTCTTCCCAGGGTGGCCAGCCACTGTCTGCCTTCGTCCCAGACGATCACTCAAGGGATCCCACTTCTGACACCAAGTTGTTGTGGAAAAAAAAATATTGTCTTTGCAAGGTCTCTGGTGAGAATTGAAATAACAGACAAATGAGGTAGAGTTGTCTTTCTGAATTTAATTCTTGCAAGAAGGAGCAACATTGTAACAGAGTGCTATGCAGTCTGTCAGAGAAGCTCAAAGAGGGATAGTCCCGCAGCCATTTTTATACACAGAAAACAGGAAAGGGAGAAAGGGAAACGGAATGTTTCGTTGTTACACCTTAAGTAGAAAGCCAGTCCAGACCAGTTCTTCATTTGCATTTGGATATACGTAGGTCATGGCCCAAAGTGGTTTCTAATAGCAGAAGTTCAACAACAGGACCAACAGATGGTCTCTAATGGCAGAAGTTCAACAAAAGTGCAAGTCTAAATTTTGCCATTACAGTGGGCATACTGTCTTCAACCTCAGACGTTACAGGTAAGTTCTCTGTAGTAAATACATGATCATGCTCAGGTTCAGACAACATCTCTTAGCTCTAGCAGCCTTGAAAACCCCTCATCCTCTAGATCAAGTAACGTTTTACAATGCATATCAGAACAGATGTAATCTATGCAACCTCCTTCATCATCCCTGCTTACTGTAAAAGAGTCCAGACCCCGGTACCTGAGGGATGCTCTCGACAACTTTGAAAAGTTCATCTGCAGTTAAGCTGTGTAGCTTCTTCTTAACCACCCATACCAGTCTCTTTCTCTCAGCCATGGCAGGGGGTTCTCACTGGACCCTTGTAGACTCGCTGTATCAGGCTAATCATAGTGCTGTCAGTCCCTTGGTGAGTAAACAGCACCCTCAGTCCTTTGGCAAGAAGACAGCCCTTTCAGTATCCAGGTAAGTGGACTGACAAACCCATAGCCTCACTACAACACCTTTTTGGACAGCACATCATGTCACTGGACCTGTAGACACACGCCCGTCTCAGCACACACATCACCTCTTGAATTGTTAATTTTTAGGGCTGGCATAACCAGGCTGAAGACGCTGATCCCAGTGGTGCCTACAAAAATCTGTTACAGGTCTCAGGGGGTTGGGATCCCATGAACAGGTAATAATTGTGGACAGCCTGTTAGGAACAGGGGAAAAGACAAATGACGAAGGACAGTGTTTGCTGTGTCCTTCAGTTCTGCTCGTCAGCATCTGAAGCAAGACGGCAGCTTTCTACGCTACCTAGCGTGAAACTCCCTCTCAGACAGCTTCCCTCTGATGTAAAACCTAGACCAGCATTCATTTGAAAGTATTCCATCTGTCCATTGCTTATCCTGAGTAAGGTTGCGGAGATTCTGGAGCCTATCCCAGCAGTCATTGGGCGGCAGGCGGGGAGACACCCTGGACACAATATTCAAGAAAATAAAATGTAAATTGATTCAGTATATCACAAAATTGTGACCATACATTTAGTGGGTGTCACACTTTCAAAAAGCTGCTATTTTATGTAACCTTTATTTATCCAGGTGTGAGAATAAACTGACATGGACAGCCTGACAAGTGATAAATTAAGTCAAGTCAATTTTATTTGTATAGACCAATATTGCAAAGTACAAATTTGCCTCAGGGGGCTTTACAGCAACACAATATCCTGTCCTTAGACCATCACATCAGATAAGGAACAACTCCCTAAAAAAAACCTTTAACAGGGAGAAAAGAATAGGAAGAAACGTCAGGTAGCACAACAGAGAAGGAATCTCTCTCCCAAAATGGACAACGTGCAATGGATGATGTGTTTACACAATTTAGAGAATACAACATTGAAAAAGGATAATGGAATTATAATGGAATTATAAACTATATAAAGAATGTGATGGCCTGGTGGCCTGTCCAGGGTATCTCCCTGCCTGCTGCCCAGTGACGGCTGGGATAGGCTCCAGCATCCCTGTGATCCTGAGAGCAGGATAAGCGGTTTGGGTAATCAATGGGTGGATGGATAAAGAAATGTGATGAGGAGGATGCCAAGCAATGTCCAGATGCCACCGGAACAGCCCAGGACCTGAGCCACGTGACCACCATCACCATGTAGACCTGGCAGAAGAATAGACTACACTTGCACACAGGGGGGACTCACGTCATACTATTCACATATACGGGAGAAGAGACAAGAAAAACATTAGTCACACATCGGAGTGAGAAGGATATAATATTGTAACATAGCAAAATTATATGGATTTATAGGATACATAACGAATGTGATGAGGAGGATGCCAAGCAGCATCCAGGTGGTGACCACCATCACCTTGGAGACATGGCAGGAGGACAGACTACATGTTCATACAGGGGAGACTTGTATCACACCATTCACACACACAAGAGAAGAGTCAGGAAAAGACATCATTCACACAGGAGAGACAGAAGGATAAAGACATCGTTCAGAGAGAGAGAGAGAGAGAGAGAGAGAGAGAGAGAGAGAGAGAGAGAAGGACATGAGAGAAAAGAACAGTTGCAAGTCAATCTATAATCTCGTCAGCAGGAAAGAGCTTGGTAAATTCTTTGAGACAGAAACGGACCCGCCATGCAGTACAGATCATGGAGTAATCAATTTAAAGGCAACTAATTGTAGGTTAAGGCAAAAAAGATGAGTTTTAAGTTTGGATTTAAATGACTCAACAGACTCCGACTGTCTGATGGCACCAGGCAGGTTATTCCTCAAGTATGGGGCCCAGTAGGAAAAGGCCCTGCCACAAACTGACTTCTTTTTAACTTTGGGTACACACAGGAGCCCTGTATTTTGAGAGCAAAGAGCTCGAGATGGAATGTACGGTTTAAAGAGATCAGACAGGTATGACGGGGCAAACCCATTTAGGATGTTATAAGTCAGCAGAAGCACCTTGTATTCCGATCTAACATGGATAGGAAGCCAGTGAAGGGAGACAAGAATTGGTATAATATGGTCAAATTTTCCAGTTTTAGTTAGGATTCTAGCTACAGCATACTGAACCATCTGAAGACTCTGAGTACCAGCATGTGGCAGACTTGAAAACAGAACATTACAGTAATCAAGTCTGGATGAAACAAATGCATGTAGTAGAGCCTGTCTCAGCCATGGGAAAGAAAGACTGAATTTTAGCTATGTTACGTAAGTGGAAAAAGGCAGTCTTGGTGATTTCTTTAATATGCTTGTCAAAGGAAAGGCTGGGATCAAACGTAACACCAAGATTTTTAGCTGCCACACTTTGTGAAATCACAGAGTTGATGAGCGTTGCTGTTACTTGATAAATTGGTGTCTGTGTCTATTAATGCCAATGATCAGCATCTCAGTTTTATCTGAGTTTAAAAGCAGGAAATTTAGTGACATCCAATTGTTCATGGCAGCCAAAGAGACCTCTAAATTAGTAATTGGAGTATAATCATCAGCCTTTACAGCTGAGTATCATTTGCATAGCAATGGAAATTTATATCATGAGTGCGGTGTGTATAATTTGGCCAAGAGGTGAAACATAAAGCGAGCAAAGTAAAGGGCCAAGAACAGAGCCCTGAGGTACGCTATATTTAACATCGGAGAACTTCAATGTAATATTATTAGGTGGAGCAGTATCAACTAGATATATTTGGGCTCACCTCCACACATAGCATGGGCTCTGATACCAAATTCCTGGAGAGGGGCTGGACCAGAGGCGTTTCTTGGACCTGGGAACATTGGGGGCTGAGCCCACACCCTCGTAGGGGAATCTGGGGGATCCTACCCGGAAAAAAAAGCTCTATCTTTATGCTTTCTTGAGCATTGTGGCATCTTATCTACAGCCAAATACTGCAACATGTACTTTAAAATGTATTTATTTTCAAAATTAATCATGAATAATGTAAACAAGTTCTTAGAAATCACTATTAATATTGAGTAGAAACAGGATGATAAAATTAGTTAATAGGTAACAATTATTTTCATGTTTTCATTTTTCTTTCCCTGATAAGCACAAGAGTTAGTTCTGTGTCATGTTGCATGGTGCACCTCTGTGTCTGCTGCTCTCTTTTCTCTCCATCATCTGCTCACTCCTTCCATCTTCTGCTGCCAGAAAAACAATGAAATGTATACTTAATGACAAAATCAGAAAATATTGAATAAAATATTTAAAAAATAATTTTTAATTTTTCTTTCTTTCTTTCACTCAGACAAATTTCAGATAAATGTCATCCAGTGTGGTGCTGTACCTTTCACTTTTCCAGACTCTGCTGCTGTTTCTCTCCATGACTTGCTCTCTGTCACACATCTTCTGCAAAAAACAGATAAACATAAATTGTTTTCAGTCACACGCAATTTTCAGATAAAGCTCATGCTGTAGTATTTACTGAACCTCTATCATCCGATTCTGTCTCTTCTCTCTTTCCCTCCAGGCTCTATCACTTGCTGCTTTCCCTCCATCACTTGCTGCTTTCCCTCCATCACTTGCTGTTTTCCTTCTTTCACTTGCTGTTTTCCTTCTTTCACTTACTGTTTTCCTTCTTTCACTTGCCTTTTTCCTTCTTTCACTTGCCTCTTTCCTTCTTTCACTTACTGTTTTCCTTCTTTCACTTGCCTCTTTCCTTCTTTCACTTGCCTTTTTCCTTCTTTCACTTGCCTCTCCTTCTTTCACTTGCCTCTTTCCTTCTTTCACTTGCTGCTTTCCCTCCATCATGTGCTACTTTCCCGTCATCATCCACTAATTCTCTTCTCTCTCCCTCTATCATTTGCTTCCATCTTTTCTCTTCCTCCATCATCTACTGTATTCTCTCTGTTTAGTTCTTTTAAGGTGGAAGTGTTAGGCTGAAACGTCTTGCTTTTAGCTTTGCAAATCTATCTATGACCTCCCCGTGGTCAACACTGGCCAGCATCTCCCTCTCAATTGACATTATAGCCAAATTACTTAGCCGCTCTTGACCCATTGTATTTCTCAGCCATGTGTGTAGTCGGCGGAGGGCACTGAAAGACCTTTCACAACTGCAGCTGGTAACTGGGATCGTCAAGGAAGCTTGAAAGATGGCCTTAAGGGAGGGGAACATATCCTTGTCCAAAAGGGAAAACACACTTTGAATGGTGGGTAGTGCTAGGTCTTTCTTTTTTCTGTCGAGGGCATTTTTTGCAACAAGAATTTCTTCAGGCTTCATTTGGATGCTGTAATGTTCAGCCAGATGTTCAGGAAATGCAGGAAATGCTCTGAAGCAGGCTGACATGCCTGTACGCCTGTCAAGATTTTTTCCCCAACTCCAGAAAACCTGTTCTGAAGCTCCTCCAGCATTCTATCAAGAATTGGAAAGAAGACTCTCCCTCTCAGATCATCTCCAGTAGACAGATCTGACCATGTGCTGCAAGATGTCTCGACTACAAAGTCGTCCATGTTTTTTCGTTTCTTCCTCTGTGTCTCAGTTGAATGAATCTCAAGATCGTCACACAGAGCGTTGGTCTTGTCATAGATTTCATATGCTTTCTCATTGCTCCTGTAACTTTTGAGTGTGCTCTGAACTGCCATTTTATATTCCATTGCCTGCACCAAGTAGATTGTCTCTTTCTGCAAGTATTTGTGCAGGCCCTGAGTTACTGAGAGCAATGTCTGAAACATGACAAGCATGTAGATGGTGCTGAATCTACAAAGCTTGCTTTCCAGCCCCTTAGCTAGAGGTGCTGAAATGTTCCCCAAAGTCTGGATCAAAGCAGGAAGGTTTTGTAGAGTGGCCTTCACACTTTCAATCTGACATGCCCAGCGAGTCTTAGACAACTGAACAAGTTGCCTGTCCCCCACCTCAAGTTGCCTTTGAAATTCTTGCAATTTCTGATGGTGGACAAGAGATGTGGAAAAGAAAGAGTAGAGACACTCCAGGAGATTGAAGAGGTCATGTGCCTCTGGGATGGCTTTACAAGTGGCACAAAGGACAAGATTAAGCTCATGAGCATAGCAGTGAACATACAGTGCCTCTGGATGCTTCTCTCTGAATTGAGCTTGTACGCCACTCACTGCTCCGCTGATAACAGCAGCACCATCATAGGATTGAGCAACACATTTTAGGTGTCCTATTCCATGTTTCTCAAGCTGCTGGTCTATGGTGTCAGTGATGGACCTAGCATCAAATGCATCAAGCTGGGAAAATCCAAGGAATCGTTCTTTCACCAAGCCTTGTGGTGAAACATATCGCACACACAATGCAAGCTGCTCTGACCGATGATCCCTTGCTTCATCCACCATTATCGAGAACATTTTTGCCTCTTTAATTTCAGAGATTATCCTTGAAATGATAACATCGGAGGTGCTTTG
The DNA here is from genome assembly GCF_029633865.1 of Lampris incognitus. Taxonomy (NCBI): domain Eukaryota; kingdom Metazoa; phylum Chordata; class Actinopteri; order Lampriformes; family Lampridae; genus Lampris; species Lampris incognitus. Next base: position 14,171,540 of record NC_079218.1, read on the forward strand.
AATCATCTCATTCTGGGATGAGGGTGAAAGGTAAGTTGCACATGAAGTCGGTTTGTATGTTTGTAGAAAAGGATCAAACTTCTCAAGAAGCTGCATGCATTCCATAAAATTTCCCTTATTGTCACTGTCTGATGTTTCATTGTGCCCTCTAAAAGCAATCCCTTGCTTCCCGAGAAAGGCTGTCACTGCTGCTATGCGTGTCAGATACTCCCTACGATCCAAAATCTCACTCATATGTGCGGCTTGTAGCTGCTCTGTGATTTCCCCATGGACTTGTGTGGCTTTAAAGCTCTTCCAGTGAATCACTGAGGCCTTATGTATGTTAGATTTTTCATGCTCTGTAAAAGACTAATGCTCTCTTCTAGTTAGTGTAACCTGTGGTGGTGAGCGTATTTTTTTGATCCCTTGCCTGTTTTGGTTTGCCATATAATCTACAAACAAAGCAGAATGCTGCATTGGCAGTATTCCAGCCATTCAAATGTTTCAAACCAAGTTGATTGAAATGCTCTTTTTTGCTTGCCAAACATGCTGGACGGAAAGCAGTGATATTTTATTTGCCGTGGCCCTGTGTCTGCAGTCCCCAAATCACTGAGTTCAGTTGGGATGCTACCTGTTGCCTCTTGTGTGTTCTGGTCTTCCTCATCATTGTTGTCTGTTTTATGTCCTCCTTCTGTCTCCTTTTGCTTGGGGTCTGCTGTTGTTTTCTCTTCATTCTCTGTCCTGTCTAGGTCATCTGTAAACAGAATATAACATCAGATTTATTTTATCATAGTAGACGTTATTAAAAGGTCATCATAAAAGGGAACTGACCCTTGCAACATGATTAGCGTTAAAGTGTCAGTTACTGGGGGGAAATGGGCTCAATTATATAGTTTTAATTATGAAATACAAGAGATGTTACTCAAAAGTTAAAATTAATTAAATTTCTCCTATCTGGATAATTGGATTTTATGCCTGTATCCAATTATTTGTGTATATGGTAAATATAGAATGCAAACATAATGAATAAATTTTATATTCCAGAGTAAATCCATGGAAATGCAAAGACACAGGATAAGTCACTCAAATGTATGGTAGTTAAGCGTTCAAAGTAAATTAACCCAGCAAATGTTGCAACACTATATCAAGTAGTATAATCTTAATCAATAATCACATTGATGAATCTCTACATGAATAACTGCATACATGAATTACAGTGGTCTTTGCACTCAGTTTACTTATGCTGTGATTTTATTTATGCTTTGTGTTTGTTTATTTAGTTGAGCTCTCAGTTGCACCAACACTATAAATATAGGTAACTATATAGGTTGAATACTGTACTCAATCTATATTTTATTGTAGCACAATGCAGTGTGTACCTGCTGTTCTTTTTTCTATGTAGGGCACCTGCCTTTGTGTGGTCACTTTAAATGTTGCTGAATCATGTATTTCTAATGAGATAAAATCAGATGTAATTGAATCATCTAATGTTATGGGCTTGTGCAATCTGTATCTCACCTTAAGTGTGGCTGAGTCGTGTATTTAAACTGATATGACTTCGAAAGTAGTTAAAACTTGCAAGGTAATGTGGGCTAGAGCAATTTGTATTGTATTAACTCTTGTTATGTATTTATAAAATATGAATTGCTAGCCAGGTAATGTGTGTATTGTTTTCTAACTGAAATAATATGCTGTTGTTATTTTTATAAGATCGATAAAAAAGGAAAAGCAAAAAAAAAAAAAAAAGTCACAGCCAATTTTATTTTGCAGGTTTAAAATGATACTAGTAGCAGATCACTGCACTCCCGACCAAAATATGCCAAGGTGTCAGAAAAAAAGACGTCAAACTTGTGTAATAAAGATCCAAGTGTGCAGATAGATACTCTTTCTTACGCAAGTTTAAAATTAAAAATACGGTTGAACGAAAGTAAACTGTTAAACTGTTGATTTTATGCAAATGTGTATGACACAGGAAAAGGGCAAGGCTAACGGTTTTGCTAACTTAACCCTCAAAGTATCATGTACTGTAATTAATGATCTGCCTAAATGCTCACATAATTTCGAAGACTACAGGATTTAAATGACTTGTTTGTTTACCTGGTTCATGTGGTGGCTCAGATATTTGACGCCCAGCCACCACGACTGCAGAGATGTCCTCCTTTCTTCTTGCAAAAAACCGTTGTATGTCCATTTTTCCGTTTTTCTGATGCTGAATGACTCGGAACCGCTCGGAACCCTATCAGAGTTCAGATTAGATACCTGTCAGCCAATAAAACACGGATGATTCCCTGCTTCCATACAACTCCTCTCTGATTGGTCTTGGTGTCGTGTCTGTGTTGCATTCACTGAAGACGGGAAATTACAAAACTGTCTTCTTCGTTAGTATCATAGGGCTCAGATAATGTACGGTTCTATTTCATTCCTTCTGAGGTGGAACTATCCAGGGCTATATAAGAAATGTTCGGGGCTAAAGCCCCGAATGCCCAGGCCAGGCAACGCCACTGGGCTGGACTCTTTACTTTTCCGGAGTTGGCCAAGGTAATAAGTGACGGGTAGGTGTGGGGATAGTCCCCGGCTGAGCACTGCGATGTTGGAGTTCTCCCCGGGGAATGAGAGGGTCACCTCTATATGACTTTGACTCACTGGGGGAAAGGCTCTGACTGTTGTGTGTGCTTATGCACCAAATAGCAGTTTGGAGTATCCAACCTTCTTGGAGTCTCTGGGTGGTGTCCTGGATAGGGTTCTGCCTGGGGACTCTATAGTTCTGCTGGGGGCCATCAACACTCACATGGGCAATGTTGGAGAAACCTGGAGGGGCGTGATTGGGATGAATGGCCTCCCTGATCGGAACCTGAGCAGTGCCTTGTTGTTGGAGCTCTGTGTGAGTCATGGATTGGCCATAACAAACACCATGTCCAAACATAAGGTAGTTCATAAGTGTACTTGGTACCACAACACATTAGGCCGAAGATCAATGACAGACATTGTGGTCATATCATCAGATCTGCGGCCATATGTTTTGGAAACTGAGGTGAAGAGAGGAGCAGAGCTGTTAACTGATCACCACCTGGTGGTGAGTTGGATCAGGGAAGACAGACCTGGCAAACCCAAACGTGTAGTGAAGGTGAACTGGGAATGTCTGGTGGAGGCCCCTGTCTATGAGATCTTCAACTCCCACCTCTGGAAGAAGTTCTTGTGTATCCTGAGGGAGGCAGGAGACATGGAGTCTGAGTGGGCTATGTTCAAAGCCCCTATTGCAGATGTGGCAGGTAGGAGCTGCGGTCATAAGGTCATTGGTGCCTGTCGAGGTGGCAACAAAAGAACCCACTGGTGGACACCGGCGGTGAGGGATGCCGTCAGGCTGAAGAAGGAGGCCTTTCGGGCTTGGTTGGCCCAGGGGTCTCCTGAAGCAGCAGACATGTACTGAGAGGCCAGAAGGGCTAAGGCTTCGGTGGTCGTGGAAGCCAAAACTCGGGTGTGGGAGGATTTTGGTGAGGCTATGGAGGAGGACTTTCGGTTTCTTCTAGAAAGTTCTGGCAAACCATCCGGTGACTCAGGATGGGGAAGCAGGGCCTGACTCAGGCTGTGTTCAGCCGGGGAGGGGAACTGCTCACCTGGACTTGGGATGTTGCAGTCGAAAGAACACCTTGAGGAGTGCCTGAACCCAGTTAACATGTCCTCAGTGGAGGAGGTAGAGTCTGAAAACCCCACCCATATCCCTGGCAGAGGTATCTGAGGTAGTTAAGAAGCTCCTCGGTAGCAAGGCACCGGGTGTGGATGAGATTCCCTCTGATATGCTGAAGGCTCTGGACATTGGTGGGATGTCTTGGCTGACATGCCTCTTCAGTGTCACATGGAGGTCAGGGACAGTACCTGTAGAGTAGCAGACTGGGGTGGTGGTTCCCATATTTAAAAAAGGGGACCAGAGGATGTACTCCAATTATTGGGGCATCACATTGCTGAGCCTTCCTGGGAAAGTCTACTCTAAGGTGCTGGAAAGGAGGCTCCAACCGATTGTTGAACGTCGGATCCAGGAGGAACAATGCAGATTCTGTCCTGGCCATAGAACAATGGACCAACTCTTTACCGTTGCAGAAGTGCTGAGGGAGGCATGGGAGTGTGACCAGCCAGTCTACATGTGTTTTGTGGACTTGGAGAAGGCTTATGACCGTGTACCCCGGGGCACTCTGTGGGGGGTACTGTGGGAATATGGGGTACTGAGACAGTTGTTACAAGCCATCCGGTCCTTGTATAACCAAAGTGAGAGCTGTGTTCACATTCTCGGCACAAAGTCAAACACGTTTTCGGTGGGTGTCGGACTATGGCGTCCCTTGTCTCCGATTCCATTTGTGATATTAATGGACAGGATTTCAAGGCGCAGCCAAGGCGAGGAGTGTGTCCATTTTGGGAACCTCAGAATTGCATCTCTGCTCTTCGCAGATGGTGTGGTTTTGTTGGCTTCATCAAAACTAACCCTTCAGCGTGCACCGGGGTGGTTTACAGCTGAGTGTGAAATGGCCGGGATGATAGTCAGTACCTTCATGTCTGAGGCCATGGTTCTCTACTGGAAAATGGTGGAATGCTCCCTCCGAGTGGAGGATGAGTTGTAGCCTCAAGTGAAGGAGTTCAAGTATCCCGGGGTCTTGTTCACGAGTGAGGGTAGGATGGAGCGGGAGATTGACAGACGGATTGGTGCAGCATCAGCAGTAATGGGGACATTGTACCAGAACATTGTGGTGAAGAGGGAGCTGAGCTGGAAGGCAAAGTTTTCAATTTATCAGTCAATCTTTGTTCCAACCCTCGCCTATGGTCATGAACTTTGAGTAGTGACCGAAAGGGTGATATTATGGATACAAGCGGCTGAAATGAGTTTCCTCTGTAGGGTGTCTGGGCTCAGCCTTAGAGAGATAGAGTGCGGAGCTCGGACATCTGAAGGGAGCTCGGAGTAGAGCTGCCACTCCTTCATGTCGAAAGGATCCTGTTGAGGTGGTTTGGGCATCTGATCAGGATGCCTCCTGTGCAAGCACCTTCCTTTGGATGTTTTCCGGGCACGTCCAACTGTGAGGAGATCCCAGGTAGATGCAGAACTCGCTGGAGGGACTACATGTCCAATCTGGCCTGGAAATGCCTTGCGATCCACCAGAAGGAGCTGGAGGAGTTTGCTGAGGCGAGGGACATCTGGAGTGCCATACTTAGCTTGCTGCCAGCGCGACCCGACCCCGGAGAAGCGGCTGATGATGAGATCATATGAGTGTAGTCACTACACTATACTATACACTACACTTAACCCAGCCATTGAGGATCCACAAGCCAGTGCATTCTTAGTGCCGGTCCCAAGCCCGGATAAGTGAGGAGGGCTGCATCAGGGAGGATATCCGGCATAACATCTTTGCCAAATCAAATATCCATCAATTATCCGAACTGCTTATCCTGCTCTCAGGGTCGCGGCGATGCTGGAGCCTATCCCAGCAGTCATTGGCAGGTGGGGAGACATCCTGGACAAGATGCCAGGCAATCACACAGGGCCAGCATACATATACACACACACACACACACACACACACACACACACACACACACACACACACACACACACACACACACATATTCACACCTAGGGACAATTTAGTACGGCCGATTCACCTGACCTACATGTCTTTGGACTGTAGGAGGAAACCGGAGCACCCGGAGGAAACCCATGCAGACACGGTGAGAACATGCAAATTCCACATAGAGGACCTGGGACGACCCCCAAGGTTGGACTAACCTGGGGCTCGAACCAAGAACCTTCTTGCTGTGAGGCGGCCACGCTAACCACTGCACCACCGTGCCGCCTCAAAAAGCCAAATCAATTATGCGGATCATAGATCAGATCTCCATACTGGATGGGTCGAGGCCCGGGTTGCCAACGATTGTCACTGGTACTGTTGGCCTGCATAGTGCCGGTGGAAACTATGTTACTGTTGGGCGAAGGAGAAGAAGAGGGGGAAGGCATGTCCAGAGGCAGCAGGGGAGGAGGAAGGGTAGGAGTTTGGAGGTGAGAGTTGGAACTTTGAATGTTGGCACTATGACTGGTAAAGGGAGAGAGCTGGATGATATGATGGAAAGAAAGGTAGATATACTTTGTGTGCAAGAGACAGGTGGAAGGGGAGTAAGGCCAGGAACATCGGAGGTGTGTTCAAACTCTTCTACCATGGTGGAAATGGGAGGAGAAATTGGGGAGGGTAATTCTGAAGGAAGAGTATGTCAAGAGTGTGCTGGAGGTGAAGAGAGTGTGGGACAGTGTGATGAGTATGAAGCTGGAAATCGAAAGTGTAATGTATTTTTGAATGTTATCAGTGCATATGGGTGTGAGATGGAAGAGAAAGGAGAATTCTGGAGTGAGTTGGATGAAGTGGTGGAGAGTGTACCAAAGGGAGAGAGAGTGGTGGTTGGAGAGGACTTCAGTTGGCATGTTGGTGAAGGGAAGAGAGGTGATGAGGAGGTCATGGGTAGGTATGATGTGAAGGAGAGAAATGTGGAAGGACAGATGGAGGATTTTGTGAAACGGATGGGAATGGCTGTGGTGAATACATATTTCAGGTAGAGGAAGGAACACAGGGTGACATACAAGAGTTGAGGAAAGTGCATATAGGTACATACAACAAGGAGCCAGTGTAGGAAGGCAAGCACAGGAGTGATATGGTCATGCCTCTTTGTCCCGTTAATAAGCCGAGCAATGGCATTTTGTACCAGCCGCATATGGTGGAGGGAGCCCTTGCTGATACCCGAGTAAGGTGTGGCGCAATAATCAAGCTGAGAATAGATAAAAGCATGTACAATGTTTTGTAGATCAGCAATTGATAAAAATAACCTAATTTTAGAGATTACCTTGAGCTGTACAAAGCATAACTGAACAACATATTTTATTCGATTATCAAAACCAAGATTAGCATCAAATTCCAAGATTCCTAGCAGCCTGCTTAAGACCACCTGAGAGACCACCAAGATTAATACCAAAAGAACTGATGGAATTTGGGGGATAGAACAGAATGACCTCAGATTTGGCATAATTAAATTTAAGAAAATTTTCCGACATCCAGGATTTAATTTAGGAGAGGCAAGTTGTTATTTTCTAGGCTGCTAGGATCTGTGGGTTTAAGTGGCATGTGTGATTGTCGTCCGGAAAAAAATGGTAAAACACATTATGATTTTTTAATAACCCAGCCAAGGGGCAGCATGTGTATAGAAAACAGAAGGGGGCAAAGAACTGAGCATTGATGCACTGAGCCATCGAGGAAGTAGATACCCAGAACAACAGAAAAAGTTCTGTTGGAGAGGTAAGAGTGTAATAAACAGATCCGAGCCCTTGATGCCTGCCCAAGTCTCTAAGCAATGTTAGAGGATGTTGTGATTGACCATGTCAAAAGCAGCATTTAAGTCTAAAAGAACCAAAACCGAGCAGTCACCACTATCTGCAGTCAGCAGTAGGTCATTGGTGACCTTAACTAGAGCTGTTTCGGTACATTGAAGTGCTCTAAAACCAGACTGGAAACTGTTAAAAACACTGTGTTCATAAAAGATATCAGTTGAGATTAAGCCATCTTCCCACACCGTTTCCAGTGTGGGAAGATGGCGGCGCGAACTCAGGTTTGAAGGGGCCTCATCCAGTACCAACTATGCAGTGTTTTTGTCCACGTCTACGTCCGCATCTAAGTTGGTGTCATCATATTAAGTTTTTATTTTGATCGTCGATTTTTTCATTTAATGGCTGGGAGAGCTGGCATTGGATCGGCTGAGAGAGCTTGGTCTGTTGTGTCCTGTGGGCCCAGGGACTACGGCCCTGTCGTGAGCTGCGCCTGAGAGGAAACACCGAGGCAGTCTGGCGGCGGCCTCGCCTAGCATCGACTGTGCAGAGTTTTTGTCTGCGTCTGTGTTTGTGTCGTCGTGTGGAGTGCGGGAGAGATGTGTCGAAGGTGTCTGGCTGGGGAAAGCTAGCGTTGGATCAACTGAGAGAGCCTGGTCTACTGTGTACAGTGGACCCAAGGACCACGGCCCTGTCCAGAGCTGTGCTCTAAGAGGAAACACTGAGGGTGGTCTGACGGGACACGGAAGCGGGGTAGGCAAAGCTAACTACTAGCCCATGCAGACTAGCAGTTCCGACAGTCATCCTGGCTGGAGTCCATTCTCTGGACAGTGGAATTTTTTGGACTGTGTTGCACTGAGTGGTCTGTTGTTAACTGTTTGTTTTTGTTTTTTTTTGCTTTGTTCTCTTTTTTAAAATGATGATGATGATGATGATTTTGGTGCTGTCGTTTTTGGGAAATTTTGGATGTGTGTTTTTGTCTTTTGTGTTGCACTGCCGTGGGCTGGAAGAAACAAAATTTCGTTTCTTTTGTGTATGCAAATACATGAAAGAAATGACAATAAATTGTTCCTGATTGCTGATTAACTTACTCTCCCCAGAACCGTAGATAAAAAAGACAATTTGGAGATTGGTGTGGAGTCACTTCAGGACAGGGGATCTAAATTAGGTTTCTTTAGCAATGGGTGAACAATGGCATGCTTAAACTTGTCCAGAAAACAACCAGAGCCAAGAAAATTCTTAAGAATTTGTAGAATAATGGGGCTATTGGTGGAAAATACCTCGTTGAGAAGCTTAGTGGGGACGATATAAGATGCAGGAGGAGTTCATATTGGAGAGTGTACTCTCTAACACTGAAACTGAAATCGGTAAAAACTGGTAAGACAGGATCTGCAGGAATAGCTGGAGTTGAAGAAATTAACCTCTTGAGGGGCAAGTGGGGAGAGAGAAGGGGAAAAGAAAAGATTTTACAAGTGGAATTATCTGATATTACCATAGCAGATCAATACAGTTGAGCGCCAGTTGTACCACTTCAACTAGGGATGGGTATCGTTAGGATTTTATCGATACTACTACTCTTATCGGTGCTGCTTATCGGTTCGGTACTTTATCGATACTCTTATCGGTTCTTTTTGATTATTATGCAAGAAAAAAGACACTTAATTAAGAACAGAATCGACATTGCTTTATTATTCTATTATATAACTTTATACAAATATAAACAAATATTATTTATTCAGCAGCAACAGCAGCAGCAATGTTTTAAATGCATCTGAATTATAGACTTTATAATCAACATTCAACAACAACAAATAAGATAAAAAATAAAAGTAGATAAAGATAAAGAAAAAGAAAATATTAAAAATAAATTTTTACAGCAAAAGGCTAATGGAAGTTCAAACAAACAAGAACCTAGAACATTATCCTAACAGTTCTTCTGCAGAAAAATCAACATATCTGCCTTCTCCGGCAGGAGTCGTGATCTCTCCTGACTTATAGTGTCCCCGGCTATTAGCCTAGCTAACTCCGTATCTATGGCTTATATATTTGTAGCTAAACAATTAGCTAAGCAATTATATTGTATTTATTGGCCTATTCGTAATAATTCGTTATTAGCCTAGCTAGCTCCGTATCTATGGCTCATACGGCTTACCTGCAGTGGACGTGGATGGAACACTACGAGCAAAGCAGTGGAAAACTCCGCATTTCTGCAGATTAATAGCATATTTCAACAAAAGATGTTTCGACAGATTGCTTGTATTGCCACCCTTACTGGCAAATGATTTGTTGCACTTGTGGCAACGAGCGTTGTTGTCATCGACTTTTGAAAAATATACCCAAACTTTTGAACGTTTAGTTCTGTCCGCCATGATGAGCCCTTGAGCAGAGCTGTCTGCGCGTGTATGAGCGAGTGTGTGGAGCACAGCACAGCCCCGCCCCTCGCGCAGTAAGAGAGAGAGACAGAGAGATGGAGAAAACGGCAAACAAGATTATGTTCGCGACGTTTAAATTCCTCGAAAAACACAATTGCCACAATATAAATCTCACTCCATGATTTCTCGAGTACCTACCGACTACCGATAGCAGAACCGAAAACGTCGGATCTTAAAAATGCTCCGGTTTTTACTAATTTAGAACCGGTTCCCATTTAGAACCGGGTTTCGGGGGGCATCCCTAACGTCCAACTATTTGAAGAGTAATATAGAGGCGTTTTCAGTGAACTGGCTACCTGATATACTTCCTCATGGTTTAAAAAAAATACAGCTTCACTCTTTATGAACATATTCATCCATGTTTTGTTCACTGGTCAGTCACTGGAATGAGGTGGAGATGCTGCCATGCCGGAAGTGAGCTGTGGAAGGTGATGCCATCATTGTGCGAGTCACATCCGTATCTGTTCAAACTAATTTTTGAACAGATACGGATTTTTGAACAGATAGGGCGGCACGGTGGCGCAGTGGTTAGCGCTGTTGCCTCACAGCAAGAAGGTCCTAGGTTCGAACCCCGGGGTTGTCCAACCTTGGGGGGGGGGGGTCATCCCAGGTCCTTTCTGTGTGGAGTTTGCATGTTCTCCCCGTGTCTGCGGTGGGTTTTCTCCGGGTGCTCCGGTTTCCCCCACCATCAAAAAGACATGCAAATTAGGTTTAATACTCCTGTCTGTGCCCTTGACCGAGGCATGGCAAGACAAACTGGGGTTGGTCCCCGGGCGCTGCACAGCAGCTGCCCACTGCTCCTAGCTACACAGCTAGGATGGGTTAAATGCAGAGGAAGAATTTCCCCACGGGGATCAATAAAGTAATAAAATAAAAAATGAAATAATTCTATGGAAGAATGAACGGGACGTTTGGATCCAATCATTCTGTCCTCAAATATATTAAAAGGCAGGACGGCGGTGCAGACCAGACTCATGTCCCCAGGGGGACGTAGCACGTGGGAGGATCACGCTATTCCCCCCAGGTCCCGCTCCCCCCCGGACAGGCGCCCCAACCGACCAGAGGAGGCGCTAGCGCAGCGACCAGGACACATACCCACATCCGGATTGCCACCCGCAGACACAGCCACTTGTGTCTGGAGGGACGTCCAACCAAGCCGGAGGTAACACGGGGATTTGAACCACCGATCTCCATGTTGGTAGGCAACAGAATAGACCGCTGTGCTACCTGGACAACCCCATAGGAGATCTTTTTATATCTTAATGGATTTTTCTGTTGAGTTGAAATAAGGATGGATCCAAAATGAAGGCATATTTTAGACAGCTACTCTTCATGTAGAAACAAGAGAGATAGAAACAGACACAGAGACACAGGCAGATAAAAATGAACTGAGAGACAGAAAGAAAGACAGACAGGGGAGGCAGTGGCTCAGGAGGTAGTGCAGGTCATCTGGTAACTGGAAGGCTGCTGTTTCCCGATGATCTGGTTATTTATTACCTTGCATTGTTGATATCGCCATTAGCGTATGAGCGTGCGCGTGTGAATGAGGCTTTAATTAATAGTAAAGTGCTTTGAGTGGCTATTGCAGCTAGGAAAGTGTTATAAAATACACACCATTTACAGAAACAAACAAACAGAGATAGTTGGGTGAAAGTTGTTGATACAGTTATTGGTCAGGTATAAAATAATATTAATTTAGTCTTCTTTTTTCTGCTTTGCTGTGACTGAAGGTTTTGATAATACATAATGAATGTCAGATTTTAGGAGCTCAAACCAATGACACTGATCTTCTCGTTCACTCAGTTGGGTTACATTTCAACAGGCTGAACCACTTTGGATGACATCACGTCACGGTTAAAGTTAACAATAGTTGTGCAACTAAAATGGCCAGAATCTTAGGTTAGCATTAACCCTAACGCTAACCCATACATGCTACATACTACATACCATATGCTACATACTACATGCTACAGCTGCAAATTACAAGCCAACGTGTAGATGCCAGTTATATAAATAAAATAACTACCACACACACACACTCAGACGTATAACAAGTTGTGATTACACAATCATACCACTAAGTGGCAGCAGAACACATGCTGTGAGGAAGAGACTGGCAGAGAGCGACAGATGAGAGAGAATTGCGTTTTCAAACAGTTCTTTCTTGAACACGAAAACAGAATGTAATAATGGCATATCTTTTGACAATATTAACAAAGTCACTCCTTTACATTAACACATAAAAAAAGCGTTCATCTTCCATCACAGAACGCCAGGTCAATTCATTGGAGTGTTAAGGAAGGAGAGCGTTGAGAGAGAGAAAATGATTCACAATATTGTCCAAAAAATATTGGCAACTTCAATGCTTGATGTGAATCTGAAGAGAGGAAACTGAAACATACACAGGTGGTATTTCTCTCTCCCTCTCTCTCTCTCTCTCTCTCTCTCTCTCTCTCTCTCTCTCTCTCTCTCTCTCTCTCTCTCTCTCTCTCTCTCTCTCTCTCTCTCTCTCTCTCTCTCTCTCTCTCTCTCTCTCTCTCACACACACACACACACACACACACACACACACACACACACACACACACACACACACAACTTCAGTGAGAATCCCTAGTTGGGTTTGGATGTTGAAGTGTTAAGGAAAAGAGGAAAAAAGTCCGTCTACTATTCCTATAGGAGAGAGAGACACGCAGATAGAAAGGGACAGACTTTTTATCTGGGGGCCCGTGGTCTCCTCCTCTCCCGGAACACTGTGTGTGTGTGTGTGTGTGTGTGTGTGTGTGTGTGTGTGTGTGTGTGTGTGTGAGAAATAGAGAACGAGAGAGCAAGAGCGAGAGAGAGAGGGACTTCCTGTTGTTTTGAATTCTACTTCACTCCCCCGCTGCTGCCAGTCCACGACCTTTGACCTTCATGAACCCAGCTGTCAGCTGTCCTGGCCTGGGATAACTCTCTCTCTCTCTTTTTCCTCTTTCTCTCTCTCTCTGAGTGGAATGAGTGAGTATGCTGAGTGGACGTGTGAGAGTGGTTGTGAGCAATTTCTATCTTTTTTTTTATGTATCTTTTCCTGTAAATATTGTGTGTCTGCGGTTGGCCAGCGTTTGCTGGCTGGTCCGCATGCTAAACCCTGGTATGGTGATTACCAAACTCACCAGGAAACATGGCTTTTAAAATCTTGCCTGGTTTTCCTTGTTCAGTGGAGGACTGGATTTTAAACCCAGCCACTGAGGATGCACAAGCCAGTGCATTCTTAGTGCCGGTCTCAAGCTTGGATAAATGGGGAGGGTTGCGTCAGGAAGGGCATCCGTCATAAAACCTTTGCCAAATCAAATATGCGGATTATAAATCAGATTTCCATACCGGATCGGTTGAGGCCTGGGTTACCAAGGACCGCCACCGGTACTGCTGGCCAGCAGGGTGCCAGTGGAAACTATGCAATTGTCTGGCAAAGGAGAAGGAGAGGGGGAATGCATGTCCAGAGGCAGCAGGAGAGGAGGAAGGGAAGGAGTGTGGAGGTCAGAGTTGGAACTTTGAATGTTGGCTCTATGACTGGTAAAGGGAGAAATTGGCTGATATGATGGAAAGAAGAAAGGTAGATATACTGTGTGTGCAAGAGACCAGGTGGAAGGGGAGTAAAGCCAGGAGCATCGGAGGTGGGTTCAAACTTCTACCATGGTGTGGATGGGAGGAGAAATGGGGTAGGGATAATTGTGAAGGAAGAGTATGTCAAGAGTGTGCGACAGAGTGATGAGTATGAAGCTGGAAATCGAAGGTGTATTGATGATGTTATCAGTGCATATGCCCCGCAAGTTGGGTGTGAGATGGAAGAGAAAGAGGAATTCTGGAATGAGCTGGATGAAGTGGGAGAGAGTACCCAAGGAGGAGAGAGTGGTGATTGGAGCAGCCTCCAATAGGCATGTTGGTGAAGGGAACAGAGGTGATGGGCAGATAGGGTGTCAAGGAGAGGAATGTGGAAGGACAGATGATGGTGGATTTTGTGAAAAGGATGGAAATGGCTTTGGTCAATACATATTTCAAGAAGTGGAACACAGGGTGACATAAGAGTGGAGGGAAGTGCACACATATATAGGAGGCGCGATCTGAAAGATGGTGAGAGGGGAGAATGTAGCTAGGCAGCATCAGATGGTGGTCAGTAGGATTACTTTGGAGACCAAGAAGAGGAAGAGAGTGAAGGCAGAGCCAAGGATTAAATGATGTAAGTTGAAGAAGGAAGACTGTTGTGTGGAGTTCAGGGAGGAGTTAAGACAGGCACTGGGTGGTAGTGATGAGTTGTCGGATGGCTCAGCGGCCACTCGAGAAATGGTGGGGGAAACAGGTAGGAAGGTACTTGGTGTGTCATCAGGACTGAGGAAGGAAGACAAGGAGACTTGGTGGTGGCATGAGGAAGTACAGCAAAGTATACAGAAGAAAAGATTGACAAAGAAAAAGTTAGATAGTCAGATAGAGATGAATAAAGTAGACAGGAGTACAAGGAAATGCCGCGTAAAACGAAAAGAGATGGTAAAGGCAAAGGAAAAGGTGTATGGTCAGTTGTATAAGAGGTTAGACACTAAGGAAGGAGAAAAGGATTTGTATCTCCTTATCCTCCTCTTCAGCGTTGGTCTGTGGATGTCATTGCCAGCTGTTTCCAGCTACCGGATTGGTGAGCTTAGCCTAGCTTAGCAGTTAGCTCTATTACATTTGCAGTCAAAGCAGCCTTATTAAAACGATGGCTTGTGGTGACTGCTCCGTAGTTACAGATAGGTTGTTTCTATTAGAGAGACGTGAGCTAGAGCAGCTTCTTTCAGCTAGGATTACGTTAGATGTGACGGGCACTCCAGATAGCCTTAGCCCTGGGCCTGACAGCAGGCCTGCTACACAACGTCTATTGTATATGTCTTGGATGGAGGGAAACTCACCTTCACCGATGTCCTGGGCCGTCCGCACAACCCTCTGCAGTGTTTTGTGGTTGTGGGCAGTACAGTTTCCGTGCCAGGCGGTGATGCATCCAGCCAGGATACTCTCGGTTGTGCCTCTGTAGAAGGCCTGTAGAATCCTGGGCCCCATGCTGAACTTCTTCAGTCACCTGAGGTGAAAGAGGCGTTGCTGTGCCTTTTTCACCACATGGCTGGTGTGTTCATCCTAAGTGAGGTCCTCGGTAATGTGGACACCGAGGAACTTGAGGCTCTTGACCCTCTCTACAGCAGTCCCATTGATGGTGATGGGGTCCAGCCTCCCCCCTCTCTTCCTGTAGTCCACAATCAGCTCCTTGGTTTTGTCGATGTTGAGAGAGAGGTTATTCTCCTGGCACCACTTTGTTAGCTTGTTAACCTCTCTCATGTATGCCATCTCGTCATCGTTGGTGATCGATCAGGCCCATCACCGTTGTGTTGTCACCAAACTTTTTCACCAAGTTGGAGCTATGTGTGGCCACACAGTCATGGGTGTACAGGGAGTAGAGGAGGGGATTCAGGACGCAGCCTTGGGGGGCTCCTGTGTTGAGGGTCAAAGGGGCAGAGGTGTTGCAGCCCCTCCTCACCACCTGGAGTCAGCTCGACAGGAAGTTCAGGATCCAGGCTGGGGCTGAGTCCTAAGTTCCTGAGCTTGGTGTAGAGTCTGGAGGGGACTGTGGTGTTGAATGCTGAGCTGTAGTCTACAAACAGCATTCTAATATAGGAGTTCCTTTTCTCCAGGTGGGTGAGGGCAGTATGGAGTGTAGTGGCTATTGCATCATCAGTGGATCTATTATGGCTTAACAAGGCTGAAACCAAATGTTTTCCTTCCCTTAAATGAAGCTTCCCCACCGACTTTACTTATGACCATGTAGCTCGGGCAAATAAACAAGGTGGGGTGTTGCCTTAAAATATAAATCTATTTTAATTTTGACTTCTAGACTTGAATCTAAATTCCAGTATTTTGAGGCTCTTGTTCTTGGTCCATCTCCCTCAGCCATGAATAGACTCGTCTCAGTTCAAATTGTGATACTCTATCAGCCTCCTGGCTGTTACTCACTATTTCTTGAAGAATTTGGAGAATTTGTCTCAGGCCTTGTTACTCATTCTGATGCGATTCTAATTCTTGGTGATTTCAATATTCATCTGAATAAGGCTGGTGATACTCTAAGTAAAGCCTTTCTGGCACTAGTTGATACTTTTGGGTTCGCTCAGTTTGTTCCAAGAGTTGACTCGTTGCAGTGGTAATATCCTTGATTTGGTTTTATCTAAAGGGATAGCTGTTTCTGATATGAATGTCTTGCCAACCACATCTGCTGTGTCAGATCATTTTCTCATCAAATTTGAAACATTACTGGCCTGTCCAGTTAATGTCAGCACGGATGTAATTGCCCCTCGCTACATTGGTCCCTCCACTCTAGCTGCATTTGGCCAGCAGCTGCCTGAAGTCTTGGCTCCTTTCACTGTAGTGACTGACTCTGTTGAAAATTTCACGAGTGAGTTAAATGTGGCTCTCTCTAGTCTTGATTCAGTTGCACCTCTCACTACCAGAGCTAGGCGACTAAAGAGGCCTACACCCTGGTTTAACAATGAGACATGTGCTCTTAAGCGGACCTGCAGGAGACTGGAACGTAAACGGCGAAAATCAGAATTGGAAGTTTTTTTTACCTTAAGTGGCATGAGTGTTTATTGAAATACAAGCGTACTTTATCTGCTGCAAAAGCAGCGTATCTCTCTCATTTAATCAATAGTAATAAACAACCCCAGATTTCTCTTTGGCACTGTATCTAAACTTAATAAAAAGCAGCTGTCTATTAGCTGCTCACCATTCATGCCCCATGAGTTTCTAGACTTGTTCTGCAATAAGGTTGATGAGATCTTAAAACAAAATTAGTTCTTCGACTCCAGCTACGCCTGCAGATCCCGGCTTACCTCTGGCCTTTTCTGAGACCTACAATGCTAGACATTGTTAATTTATCAGTTACTACTGGCATTCTTCCCAGCAGTTTTAAGACAGCTGTGGTTAAACCTCTACTTAAAAAAAAACACACACCTCGATCCAGGGTCTCTAATAACTATCGACCAGTCTCTAATCTTCAATTCTTTTCTAAAGTACTAGTTTTTCTTGCCCCTTTGTATCTGTTTAAGTTGGAGAGTACTGCTGGCGTCGTGTGTGGCTGCCGTTTCCCCCTCTCATAGTCCCCCCTTCCCATCCACCCCTGTATGTTTGTGTTATGTTTATCTGTTGTCTTGTTTCACCGCCGTCTATTATAAAGCGGATTAGAAAAGTGCTATATAAGTTGATTTATTATTATTATTATTATCAACAACTTTCGACCCATATAGAAGAAAACCACCCATATGAACCTTTTCAATCAGCTTTCAGGGCCTGTCACTCTACTGAAACTGCTCTGACCAGAGTGGTGAACGACCTTTTACTAGCTATGAACTCTGATTCCACTTTTGTGCTTCTACTACTGGACCTCAGTGCAGCCCTTGACACTACTGATCATTGTATACTATTAGACAGATTAAATTGTAATTTTGGTGTCTCTGGCTAGGCTGTTTCTTGCTTAAGTCCTACTTATCTGGGAGAACACACTGTGTCTGCTATAGTAATATTACATAAACATTCTCGGACATTAAATATGGTGTACCCCAGGGCTCAGTTCTTGGCCCTCTACTTTTCTCTCTTCATATTTCACCCCTTGGCCAAATTGTTCGCAGTTATGGAATAAATTTCCATTGCTATGCTGGTGATATTCAGCTGTATGTGCTTATAAGGGCTGATGATCATACTCAAATGACTAATTTGGAGGCCTGCTTGGCTGCTGTGAAAAAATGGATGTCACTAAACTTTCTGCTTTTAAATTCGGATAAAACCGAAATGCTGGTCATTGGCCCTGCTAGACACAGACACAAATTAGATCAAGTAACAATAACAATCGACAACTCTGTGATTTCACATAGTGTGGCAGCCAAAAATCTCGGGTGTTACGTTTGATCCCAGGCTTTCCTTTGATAAGCACATTAAATAAATCACCAAGACTGACTTTTTTCACCTACATAACATAGCTAAAATTACGTCTTTTCTGTCCATGGTTGATGCAGAGACTCTAATACATGGATTTGTTTCATCCGGACTTGATTACTGTAATGTTCTGTTTTCAGGTCTGCCACATTCTAGTACTAAAAGTCTTCAGGTGGTTCAGAATGCTGCTGCTAGAATCCTAACTAAATCTAGGAAATTTGACCATATTACACCAATTCTTGCCTCCCTTCATTGGCGTCCAGATAGGAAGCCAATGAATTGAATTCTGATCTAACATGGATAATGTTAGATCAGAATTCAAGGTGCTTCTGCTGACTTATAACATCGTAAATGGGCTTGCCCCATCTTACCTGTCTGACCTCCTTAAATCGTACATTCCATCTCGAGCTCTTCACTCTCAAAATACAGGGCCTCTGTGTGTACCCAAAGTTAAAAATAAGTCAGCTGGTAGCAGTGTCTTTTCCTATCAGGACCCATTCTTGTGGAATAACCTGTCTGCTGCCATCAGACAATCAGTGTGTTGATTCCTTTAAATCCAAACTTAAAACTCATCTTTTTGCCTTAGCTTACAATTAGTTGCCTTTAAGTTGAGTGCTTCACAACCTGTACTGCATGGCAGGTTGGTTTCTGTCTCAATGAATTCACCAAGCACTGTTCTGCCAACGATATTATAGTGTATAGAGTATGACTAATTGATGACTTAATTGATTATGACTAATGACTATTGCAAACTGTTCTTTTCTCTCTCTGTGAATGATGTCTTCTCCTTTCTCTTTTTCTGTGTGTGAATGGTGTCATGCGAGTCTCCCTGATGTGCACATGCCTCATCCCAGGTCTCTGTGGTGACAGTGGTCGCCACCTGGATGCTGCTTGGCATCTCTCTCATCACATTTTCTTTTTATATATCTTATAAATCCATATACTTTTGTTATCCTGCATCAATGTTAATCCTTCTCTTACTATGACGTGTGACTAATTTTTTTTGTTTGTTTTTTTTACATGGTGATGCTAGTCGCGTGGCTTGGATCCTGGGCTGTTCCAGTGGCGTCTTGACACTGCTTGGCATCCTGCGCATCATATTCTTCATCGATTTTATAATTCCATAATAATTCTGTTGTCCTCTTTCAATGTTGTATTCTGTAAATTGTGTAAACACAACATCCATTGCACGTTGTCCATTTTGGGAGAGAGATCCCTCCTCTGTTGCTCTCCCTGAGGTTTCTCCCTGTTTTTTTTCTCCCTGTTAAAGGCTTTTTTTGTTGTTGTTTTTTGTAGGGAGTTGTTCCTTATCCAATGCAAGGGTTTAAGGGCATGAAGTTGTGTTGCTGTAAAGCCCCTTGAGGCAAATTTGTAATTTGTGATCTTGGGCTATCCAAATAAAATTGAATTGACTTGACTACCGATTGACTAAACAGAGGGACCGAGCTGGGAATGATGTGCAGCAGGTAAAGGGTGATCAAGGATAGAGATAGAAATGAGCTGACAAGTGAGGAGAGTGTGCTGAGAAGGTGGAAGGAGTACTTTGAGGGGCTGATGAATTTAGAAAATGAGAGAGAAAGAAGGTTGGATGATGTGGGGCTAGTGAATCAGGGAGTCAGGTGGATTAGCAAGGAGGAAGTGAAGACAGCTATGAAGAGGATGAAGAGTGGAAAAGCAGTTGGTCCAGATGACATTCCTGTGGAGGCATGGAGGTGTTTAGGAGAGATGGCAGTGGAGTTTTTAACTAGATTGTTTAACACAATCTTGAAAAGTGAGAGGATGCCTGAGGAGTGGAGAAGAAGTATACTGGTACCAATTTTCAAGAACAACGGTGATGTCCAGAGCTGTAGTAACTACAGATGTATAAAGTTGATCAGCTACAGCATGAAGATATGTGAAACAGTAGTGAAAGCTAGATTAAGAGAAAAGATGATGATTAGCGAGCAGCAGGAAGGAAGATGACCACTTGGAAAATGTCGGCGCGAATTCACATTTGCAGCGGCCTCACCTATTACCGTCCATGCAGTGTATTTGTCCACATCTACATATAAGTTTTGTCTTAGGGCAGGCGTTGGATTGGCTGGGAGAGCAGGGCAGGCTAAGCTAACTGCTAGCACATGCAGACTGGCAGTTCCGATAACATCGAGGGCGGTCTAGCGACAGCCTCACCTAGCGTTGACTGTGCTGTTTTTGATGTTGTCATGAGGAGTGCGTGGAGGTGTGTCAAGGGTGTTTGGGTGGGAGAACTTGGTCTGCTTCGTCCGGTGGGCCCGGGGAACATGGCCCCTGCCTGGAGCTGTGTCCGAGGAGGAAACGCGGAGGGCGGTCTGACAGGACGCGGAAGTGGGGCAGCTAAGCTAACTGCTAGCCCATGCAGACCGGTGGTTCCGACATTCATCCTGGCTGATTTTTTTTGTTTGTTTAGTTTTGATATATGTGTTAATTTGGATATGTGTGTTCTTGTAGTTTTGGGGTGTGTTTTTGTCTTTGTGTTGTACTGCTGTGGGCTGGGGGAAAAAGCATTTCGTTTCATTTCATGTATGCAAGTGCATGACGTGAAATGACAGTGTTCCTGATTCCTGATCGTCCTCCACTCTTATATGTCACCCTGTATTCCTTTCTTTTCTTTAAATATGGATTCACCACAGCCATTTCCATCCTGTTCACAAAATCCACCACCATCTGTTCTTCCACATTCCTCTACATGACACCATGCCCATCACCTCTGTTCCCTTCACCAACATCTCCATTGAAGTCGGCTCCAATCACCACTCTCCTCCTTGGTTATACTCTCTACCACTTCATCCAACTCACTCCAGAATTCTTCTTGCTCTTCCATCTCACACCCAACTTGTGGGGCATATGCGCTGATAACATTCATGAATACACCTTCGATTTCCAGCTTCATACTCATCACTCTGTCCGACACTCTCTGCACCTCCAACACACTCGACATACTCTTCCTTCAGAATTACCCCTACCCCATTTCTCCTCCCATCCACACCATGGTAGAAGAGTTTGAACCCACCTGCGATTCTCCTGGCCTTACTCCCCTTCCACCTGGTCTCTTGCACACACAGTATGCCTACCTTTCTTCTCTCCATCATATCAGCCAGCTCTCTCTCTTTATCAGTCATAGTGCCAACATTCAAAGTTCCGACTCTCACTTCCACACTCCTACACCCCCTCCTCTCCTGCTGCCTCTGGACAAGCCTTCCCCCTCTCCTTCTCTTTTGCCAGACAATATCATAGTTTCCACTGGCACCCTGCTGGCCAGCAGTACCAATGGCAATCGTTGGCAACCCAGGCCTCGACCGATCCGGTATGGAAATCTGATTTATAATCCGCATATTTGATTTGGCAAAGGTTTTATGACGGATGCCCTTCCTGACACAACCCTCCCCATTTATCCGGGCTTGGGACCGGCACTAAGAATGCACTGGCAAGTTTGGGGGTGGGGGTCAGTCTCAAAGTCACTTATGAGAGATGTAAAGTAATACCAATGGATATACTAGCGCGATCTTTTTACCTTTATGGATCTTCATATGGTATTGAATATGTCAATGAGTTCTGTTCACAAACATGAATATGAGACTGGAGACAAATAAAAAAATTAAAAAGAAATAGCCACTCTTGAAAAATGTGTTTCTACTGAAATAGTGTGTTTAATAGGAAGTCATAGGAAGGAAGAAAAATATTTTCCTGAAATCATGTTAATCACTGAGAGAAATAAGCTTTTACAAAGAAAACTATAGTAATAGATTTCTCTCAGTGAGAATAACAGATTAATGTCTTAAATGTAAAAAGGTTTGGTAAATGAACCAGCGTGTCTGAATGACCCTGTTGTCTCTTCCTGCAATTTCACAGCTTCACCAGCAGGGGGAGACGACGGCGACTCTCCCGTGAAACAAAGACCGACGGGATGGCTTTCCATCACAGTTTGTATTTGTCCTTTAGCAGACTGTATATCTTGAATGGAAATGTAGTTGTGCAATATTTTATTTAATTTTTTAGAAGTTTATTAAAAAAAGACAGCTGTGGGAAGTCCTGAACCGTGCTGGGGAGAGATGTGGGACGGACAGCTGATGGTGTCAGATTCAGAGTTTCTGTCTGGTGAGATGTTTTGAAATCTTACACTAAATATCCTCTCCAGTCTCATCAAAACTCATTACCGCTCCTCATAAACATAATCCCTGTTAATCCTCCCTCTCTTTACAAATGAGGTGTGGAACCGAGGAGGAAAAAAAAAAAAAAAAAAAAACCTCTTTGAAATGAAAGTCCATCCCAGCCAAGGTGCCTCCAGACACAAATATCTCAGGAGGCCATTAAAAAATGCCAAATTCAATTATGCCGATTCCCTCCAACCAGAGGCCATGGACAAACATGCGCTAACACGCACTCGCACACACATGCACACACACACAAACACACACAAACAGAAAGAAAGGAAGAGGAAGTCCTGAGGGCCTTTTGAAAGCGTGAGTGGGAGAAGCCTCTTGTGTTGGGGGAGAAAGGGATGATGTGAATAACACGTACTGGAGGAGTGGAGTGCCTCCTTTCTCCTTCTCTGAGAGGGAGACCCCTCGCTGAGGGCCCTCTGGCTCCCCAAACCGGGGACCTGCGCTTAATGAGAAATTCCTGGGGATTTAAAGGGGCACAGAGGTCTTCATTTTCTCACTGCGCCCACGGGCCCCAACAAGCAGGCGGTGAGCGCTCCCTTTCAGCCCTAAAAAACCAACCCAAATGGAGGAGGGGAAAGGTCCATTCACTGAGCAGGGAGCCCGCCTGCTAGATTATGTATATGAGATGTGTTCCACAATCACAACCCGCTACCTTCCACACGCTGCAAATAATGTTGGGGGTGTTCTGGTGGGGGTAGAGAGGGTGACAGGGGCTTGCGGGGGCATTGGTAGGTGGGTCCCTGCCTGGCAGAAGATAACTTTCCCTTTAGATGAATGAAGCACAAAGATGAGGGGTCGCTCGGACAAGTGGACGGGACTCGTCCCGGGGATTCTTGTAGAGAGACTCTTGCAGAACCAGTGGGCCCTGCTGTCGCCGTTTTGAGTTTCAGCTGCTCAGTGGTCAGTCTGAAGCCTCACAGGTCCTGAGACGGGATTCTGAGACTGGGCCCGCAGAGTCAGTAGTGCTGGTCTGAGACCAGCTTTCCATTATTAATATTTAAATATTCACATTTTAGATCACACAGAGGAAAACAGCAGAATAAGTCTGAATTATGACGTCAGTGTCAAAATAATCTGTCTTAAAAAGCCACTGTGTCAGCACAGATGCAGAAATGTTAGAATCTGATTGAGATGCCAGGTAGGTGGATCAGGTCTGTCTAGAACGGGTTGAACCACGGGAATGTCACCGCTGACGGAAAATGTCAAGTTGAGTTAAATGAAGGGTCAGTAACAAAAAAGCTTTGAAGCAGCTAGCATTGTGTTGATAACAGAAGAAGTCGTTGGTTGCTCATGAAAATTTGGTATTCATGACCCCGATCACCGTCCTAAAATGTTCCTCAGCTGAAATCTTCAAACAGATTTCACGATGAGATGTGAAAATCACAACACATCACAACAGAACATCATGTGACTGGACGAAATAATTTTTTTTTCTCTCCAACTCTCCTCAGTGACCCTGAAGCAGCACCAAGCTCCGACATGTTTGGTGGGTCCAGGATTGGACTTGGTGCTGACAGAGACACCTGACAGACAGGTAGCGGTCGGCGTGGGCCAAACAGCCGTCCTTTCTGAACCACTCCAGTCATACAAAACACAGCCGGCGAGCCAGAATGAATACAGCACTCTTTAGGAACACACCTGCTGGCTAGCTCAGCCTCTTTAGGCGGCATTTTGGCTGAGATGAAAATAGAGAGCCTGGTAAACTGTGATGTGTCAGGATGGAAAATGAGTTGATGCTTTTTGGGGTGGAAAAGTTGTGTTGTTCAAAAAGTGGACTTCTAATTAATTCAGTAAAGGGATTCTTTGTTTTCTGACTGTGGCCATTGTGTATATGGAAAAATTACAAAATAAGCTTTCAGTGGAGTTCATAGATGCTAGGTTTACATTTATCTGAAACAAAAGAACAATGTAAACTTATGAATCAAGTAGGAAATTATTCCAATAGGAAATATGACTACAATATGACTAGTAAACACCATAATTACTAGTATTATAGTATGACTAGTAAACGTCACAATGACTTCTTAAGTATTATAATATGACTAGTAAATGTCATAATGACTTGTTAAGTATTATAATGTGACTAGTAAATGTCATAATGACCAGCAAGTATTATAATATGACTAGTGAATATCATAATGACTTGTCGAGTATAATAATATGACTAATAAATGTCATATTGACTTAAGTATTATAATATAACTGGTGAATATAAGATAACTAGTAAGTATCATCATAGGGCTAATAAATATCATATGACTAGGAAACTAGTCATATGATAGTCATATGATGACTAGTAAATATAATATGACTAGTCTCCCATCTCTCAAACAAACTGCTGGCAAATTGCTCTTGACCAGTGCACTAAACTGCCCAGTGGAACTCCTCTGTCACCAAAAGTAGCTTACTGTGGTCGTACTGGGAAGCTTTCAGATGCCAATCAATCAATCAATCAATCAATCAATCAATCAATCAATCAATCAATCAATCAGTAATCTCTGAGCACAGTGCCATGGCTCTGTGTCAGTTCTTCATTGGTTTGTTTGTAGATTCTCTGTATATTTATGTTTTGTTTTTTTTTCTATTATTTTCTTTTCTCTGATAGAGTTTTTTTTCTTCCAGACTGAACTTGTATATAAACTGTTCAATAAAGCAGCCACTGAGGCAGCACAAGCCAGTGCATTCTTAGTGCCGGTTCCAAGCCTGGATAAATGGGGAGGGTTGCATCAGGAAGGGCATCCGGTGTCAAATCTATGCCAAATCAAATATGCGGCTCATCAATCAGATTTACATAATGGATCGGTCGAGGCCCGGGTTACCAATGACCACCACCGGTACTGTTGGCCAGCAGGGTGCCGGTGGAAAGTGTGCTACTGTTGGGTGAAGGAGAAGGAGAGGGGGAAGGCATGCCCAGAGACAGTGGGAGAAGAGGAAGGGTAGGAGTGTGGAGGTGAGAGTCAGAACTTTGAATGTTGGCACTATGGCTGGTAAAGGGAGAGAGCTGGCTGATATGATGGAAAGAAGAAAGGTAAGCATACTGTGTGCAAGAGACCAGGTGGAAGGGGAGTAAAGCCAGGAGCATCGGAGGTGGGTTCAAACTCTTCTACCATGGTGTGAATGGGAGGAGAAATGGGGTAGGGGTAATTCTGAAGGAAGAGTATGTCAAGAGTGTGCTGGAGGTGAAGAGTGTCGGACAGAGTGATGAGCGATGAAATGTTTCTCTCAATAAACATTGTGTCCAGATTAACTGATTCAACTTCCTTTCTTCTACTTTTTTATCTGGATTACTGAACATGCATCAAGACCACTAGACAATGATAAACAAAAAGAAACAAGAACAAACAATTCCGCTTCAAACCTCAGACAGTGAACAGATCAGATGCTTGACAGACAAATGGTAAGGTTTACGTCTCTTTCTTCTTTTTCCTTAGTGTTAATTATTCCATCTTTCCCTCTCTTTAAGAAGACATAACCAAGATGAAGACAAACATCTGATTAATTGGAGTGTTAAGGAAGGAGAGTGTTGAGAGAAAAGAGAAGAGAGAGAGAGAGAAAGAGAGAGAGGGGGGGGGGTTCTGAAGGGTTGTTCGTTGTTCGCTTTCATTTCTTTCCAGACAGGTTAAATGTTCAGTCGGGTTTGGACAATGAGCCTCCATTCACATGCAAACAGGAGCTGAACGGAGCGAGCCACTTTTTATAACCGGCCACTCTCAGACTCAATGGAGGAGCAACCGAGCGTGACGATGTCTCCTCCTCTCCTGCCCGGCGGGGCGGGGGCGGTGTGATGGAGGGTCTGCGGTTATGGACGAGGAGATTTTGTATGGGAGGTGGTAAAAGAGAGAGAGACAGAGAGGGAGTGAGAGATTTAGAATGTCAGAGACAAGAGAGAGAGACAGACAGAGACAGAGAGATTGGGAACGGCAGAGAAAGAGAGCGAGCAAGTATAGAACAGTATAGAGCGAGTATACAACAATATACTTTGTCCCTCCTTTTTTATTTATATCTATTTGTTGTGTGTATGTATGAGGGTATTTGTTTATCTGTCTATGGCTGTTTTTTTACATTGTAATCATTTTTAAGAGAGTATCTGTTACTTTGGTCATTGTTCAGACACTATCTCTAAATTCTAGAATGTGGCTTTGACTGAAGTGTCACCTCGACACTCATGTTGAATGTGAGAGACGGGCGTTATGAGTGTTGTGAGAGACTGACACTGGTATTCTCATTGAGACGTCAGTCTGGCCAGCGGGTTACTGGGAGATGAGGCCTGTTCTGGACCCACAGCCGGCAAGGGTCTTTCATATGGTGAGTGGGGGTGGTGGGATTGACAGCTCCTTCTCCATTCTCCACCCTGCTGAAGATGACATGAGTCTGAAAGCAAGGAAGGGGGGCTTTTCTATGGAGCAGGGGGTCCGAGATGGAATGGAGGGGCAAAAAGCAAAGGAAAGGAGGGGTTGATGACCTCATGCTACACAGAGGTTTGAGTGACACTCCCACCACCCCATAAATGGACTCCCCACGGCGGCAGACGGATAATGAATGGCAGCCATGTTGGCAGATGATGTCCCCTAGATAGAGGAGACTTTAAACTACAGAAAATTTCATTTTTTGGACTGCCGGGGGGGGGGGGGGGGGCAACATCACCACCTCGGTTCAGTCGACACCAGCAGCTGTTTGATACCAGAAGACATTCGTTTACAAGAAATAATCCATGAACTTCAGACCATGTGTTTTTAAAATGAACATATAAATCATAAAAATATACTTCTCCAAATGCAAAATATTAAGAGGAAGAAAGGTGGTACTTAATATTCTAACAGCTGGATTTAATGAGTTCATCAGTAAAACAAGATAATGAGAAAGGCAAGAAAAGATAAGACAAGATGAGATGTGAGGATGTATGATAAAATATCAAGATAAGATATGACAGGACACTGTAAGAGATAAGATGCTCTAAGATGCTATGAAATAAGAAAAGATGAGATTAGAGAAACCTGATTTATCCCCAATGAGATGTTCCTCAATGATCATTACAACAAAAAATAGATGAGTCCAGAAAAAACAACAATAATGCAAAAGGTAATAGAAGGTACAAATACGTTACGAGTCAACTGAATACAAACCACCTCTGTGACGCTAATGTGTCTCCAGCATGGCTGAAATAAATGAAGGTATCTGCTGACAGATCTACAGATATAATGTACCATTACTACAGAGACAACCTGGTCTTTATTCCAGACCAGTGGAGGAGACACAGCCAGACCCAACATAGATGGAAATATTCAGATTATCCCTGACATCAACAGACCTCATCAAGTTAGAGTCACCAGTCTGATGGGAGGATTTCATGTGGAACCGGATCTGAAGGTCTTTATCACGCTTGTCAAATCTGATTGACATGTCGCCTTTCAAAAGGGAATCTGTCAGGGTGCCAGACATCCAGGGGACTGTGACAAGGGGCAGCTGTGTGTGTGTGTGTGTGTGTGTGTGTGTGTGTGTGTGTGTGTGTGTGTGTGTGTGTGTGTGTGTGTGTGTCAGAAAAGGAGAGCGGGCTTTTGAAAGAGAGATGTCATCTCAGTTGTCGGAGAGTACAATGTATCTGGACCGGAGTGTGAGAGACAGAGACAGACAAAGAGATGGTGTGAGAGATGGAGAGTGGGATGACAGAGGGTGTAGGACATGAGCCTTGAAGAAGGAGGGATTTGTGTCTTCATCTGCTTCCTGGCTTTGATAAACGGAGGTTCTAGTGCTCTAGATAGACAGGCCTTATTATCTATTTCTCCTATCAGTCCTCCCAACGCTCCCCAGAATCAGGATCACAATGTTTTATTTATTTATCTATTAGACAACCCCCCCTCCCTATTTCTTCTTGGCCAATTACCCCACTCTTCTGCGCCGTCCCGGTCGCTGTTCCACCACCTCTGCTGATCCGGAGAGGGCTGCAGACTACCACATGCCTCCTCCGATACATGTGGAGTCACCAGCCGCTTCCTTTCACCTGACAATGGGGAGTTTCGCCAGGGGGATGTAGCATGTGGGAGGATCACGCTATTCCCCCCCAGTTGCCCCTCCACCCGGAACAGGCGCCCCGACCGACCAGAGGAGGCGATAGTGCAGCGACCAGGACACATACCCACATCGGGCTTCCCACCACAGACACGGCCAATTGTGTCGGTAGGGTCACCTGACCAAGTCGGAGGTAACATGGGGATTCGAACCTGCGATCCCTGTGTTGGTAGCCAACAGAATAGACCGCTACACTACCCGAACACCTCACAATCTATTTTATTTAACAAGTTACTATTCACCGGGCAGAAACCAGACTTATACCCTTTAAATATTTCAACTGCCCGTTAGATTACAACATTTCACCAGTTGACTATCTTTGTTACTTCTCTCTTGATTAGTCCAGGAGAGAGGAAGTTCTGCTTCATCCTGTGTGGTGGACCAATCACTGCTGTCTTAAGTAAGACATGTCAGTTCCCATCATGGTTCATATGAGCAGTTTGAAGATTTTTCGCAGAAATTGTTGTACAAACACTGTAAAATGCAAATGCTCTCAGAAGCAAAGGCTTTCGTGAACTGAAAGTGAGCTGACTCATTATAGTTTTAATATAGTTGATATGTAGCAATGGAATTGGACATTGGTTTGTATGAATACATTTCAGATTACCATATTTCAGATAACATATTTACAGTACATACACATTTCAGATTACATATATTTCAGATTTCAAATAATATCAAACAAACAAACTTGGTTTAGTCTAGATTTGAACTTGCACCACAGTGAATCTCTAACCTCATTCACACATTCACACCACCTAACTAGTAAAGCTTCCCTCAAATTTTATGTGCCAGATTCATGTACGAGCACGAGCCGAAGTGAGCATTCTGTAAAAGTTGTATCAGCTCTTGTAAACTCAAGTTGAGTAACATTTACATAACAAAAATTCCTAAAAGACAACAGATTTTTATATTAAGATGCCTTTACGGGAGCGACTGAACCAATCACAAGGAATGTATTACAGATTTCAGGTAATAAAATAAACCCGAAATAAATAATAATTATAATATTGTACTGAGTTTGGGGGGGGGGGGGCAGCCGGGAACTGCCGCAGCCAGGACGCGAAACCGGATCTCCTGCACCATGAGTGATAACGTTAACCAATCGACTAAAATATTCATCCATGATCGTTACACTACCCCCCTCCCCCGGAAGCGTGTGCACCCAGAGGCATGAGGGAGCTGGTATGCTGAAGCGTGGGGATGTGCTTCCCGAAGGAGCGGGGTAGTGTAACGATCACAGATGAATAGACATGCTAGCCCTTGGCTAATGGGTAGGACGGGTAGGTGATGTAAGGCTTGCATGCATGCAGCTGCTCGGCCATGGAACCCCATTCCATGAAGCTCCCGGTGCAGTTTTTGTGCTGATGTTAATGCCAGAGGAAATTTGTAACTCTGCAGTTATTGAGTCAACAGAGCGTTGGCGACTTATACGCACATTGGCGACTTTTACGCACTATGCGCCTCAGCACTCGTTGACCCCGCTGTGTGACTTTACGTGGTCTGCCACTTCGTGGCTGAGTTGCTGTTGTTCCTAAACGCTTCCACCTTTCAATAATACCACTTACAGTTGACCGTGGAATATTTAGCAGGGAAGACATTTCACGAACTGACTTATTGCAAAGGTGGCATCCTATGACAGTACCACGCTTAAATTCACTGAGCTCTTCAGAACGACCCATTCTTTCACAAATGTTTGTAAATGCAGACTGCACGGCTAGCTGCTGGGTTTTATAAACCTGTGGCAATGGGTCTGAATGAAACACCTGAAGTCAATGATTAAGAGGTGTGTCCCAATACTTTTGTACATATAGTGTACTTTGGGCTCTATCTTACACTCACTGCAAAGTGGCACAAAGTGCAGCGCAAGTGTCTGAAGGAACATTAATATTAATAAAAGAAGCGCTGCCTGATTGGCCGATGAAATGTTCCCCTGCCACCCTTCATTTTAGAAATTTGCTGCTCCCGAGGATGGTCTGCCCCTGTGCTTTCACCTCGCGCACAAGCACAGATCCGTTTCCTCTGTAGGAAACTGTTCACTTCCCCAACTTGATGAAAACGCCGTTTAAATAGCAAGCACACGTGGCTTTTAAAGAGAATGGGAGATGACACCCTGATTGGTTTAATTCATGTTACGCCCAAAACACACCAATGATTAATCAAGAGACTAAGTACAACCCCTTTGTGCTTTATACTTGCGCTCTGATTATGCGCCGTTTATTTAATAAAAGGTGATTTGGACACGTCCTAAATGCGCCTGTGCCATTTGGACCATTTAAATAGGGCTCATGGTGTCTTCTCATTTGCATTCCTTCATCTTTTTCATCATTTGTCCAAATAAGCTAAGCTAGGTAAAAGAGGCACAAGCAAAGTTAAACTAAGTCAAAGTAAACCTAACTGAACCAAAATTAAGTTAAATCAAACTATTAATTTTAAATAAACTAAGTTAAACTAAAATATTACATTCTTAGCTAAACTAAAGTCAATTAAACTGACAGTCACCTCGGTTAACTGAGTGTCAGGGAGCAGATAAGTGTCATCTGACAAGGCAAAGAAGTTTTTATAAAACAACTAACTAACATTATACTTATTCCTATTGTTATTATAGATAACCTTGTAGCGTTATGTTTGTACTGACCTGCATTCCATACTTACAGAGTAGTCACGTGATCATACAGCCTAGTGGTGGCATTATACACACAGCTACATGCCTGTACACTGTACGTGAGTTCCCCTGCAATGATTATTAAATGTTAAGCCTGGACACTAGCACTGCCTCCATGCGAGTCATTCTACATTACATTACAGTCATTTAGCCAATGCTTTTATCCAAAGCGACTTACAATAAGTGCATTTAATGTAGGAAATCAGGAGAACTACTAGTCATCAGAGGTAATAAGTGCATCTTCTCTCTAAACAAGCATCTAAGAGCAAAACCAGTGCTAAAGTAAGAGTGTGAGATTTTTCTTTCTAATGAGTGAATACAATAAGTGCTAAGAGCAAGTAACAGGAGTATCAGGGTAGCAGTTCTTGAAGAGGTGAGTTTTCAACCTGCGCCAAAAGATGGGCAGCGACTCCGCTGTCCTGATATCAGTGGGGAGTTCATTCCACCACTGTGGGGCCAGGACAGAAAAGAGCCGTGACCGGGTCGATCGGCAGCAAGGGCCTCTGAGCGACGGGGCAACCAGGCGTCCCGAGGCAGCAGAGCGAAGTGGTCGGGTGGGGGTGTAGGGCTTGACCATGGCCTGGAGATAGGAAGGAGCTGTTCCTTTCACTGCCCTGTAGGCTAGTACCAGAGTCTTAAACTGGATGCGAGCAGCTACTGGGAGCCAGTGTAGGGACATGAGAAGGGGAGTTGTGTGAGGGAACGTAGGGTGGTTGAACACCAGATGAGCTGCAGCTTTCTGAACAAGCTCCAGAGGTCTGATGGCAAACGCCGGGGCGCCAGCAAGGAGGGAGTTGCCGTAGTCCAGCCGGGAGATAACCAGAGCCTGGATGAGCACCTGTGCCATCTCGTTGGTGAGGAATGGGCAAATCCTCCTGATGTTATAGAGGAGAAATCTGCAGGAGTGAGCAACCGATGCAACGTTTGCAGCAAATGACAGTTGGTCATCCAGGATCACACCCAGACTCCTTGCAGTCTGAGTTGGCGTCACCATGGTGTTGTCAGTGGTGATGGCCAGGTCTCGGTGTGGGCAACCTTTCCCCGGGAGGAACATCAGCTCTGTCTTGTTCATATTGAGCTTCTGGTGGTATGTCACCATCCACTCCGAGATGTCAGTCAAGCATGCAGCAATGCGTGTCTCTACTTGTGTGTCAGAGAGAGGAAAGGACAAGATCAGCTGGGTGTCATCGGCATAACAATGGTAAGAGAAGTCATGCGAGCGAATAACAGAACCCAGGGATGTCGTGTACAGGGAAAAAAGGAGAGGACCCAGAACTGAACCTTGGTAGAACGCCTGTAGTCAGTCTGCGAGGATCCGATACAGATTGCCTCCATGTCACCTGGTAGGAGCGACCCGTCAGGTAGGATGCAAACATTGAGAGTGCAGAGCCTGTGACACTCAGCTCCCTGAGGGTAGAGAGGAGGATCTGGTGGTTCACTGTGTCGAACGTAGCTAGTCCAGGAGTATCAGGACAGAGGAGAGAGAGTTGGCTCTCGCAGCATGCAGCGAATCTGTCAATGCAAGGAGGGCCGTCTGTGATGAGTGACCCAACCTGAACCCAGACTGGTTGGGGTCCAGGAGGTTGTTCTGGTGGAGGTACAAAGAAAGTTGGTTAAAGACAGCACGTTTGAGAGTTTTGGATCGAAAGGGTAGAAGGGAAACCGGTCTGTAGTTTTTGATGTCA
The DNA here is from genome assembly GCF_029633865.1 of Lampris incognitus. Lineage (NCBI taxonomy): Eukaryota > Metazoa > Chordata > Actinopteri > Lampriformes > Lampridae > Lampris > Lampris incognitus. The sequence continues at coordinate 14,203,876 of NC_079218.1, forward strand.
GAGGGGTTAAGTGATGGTTTCTTGAGAAGGGGGGTGACTCTAGCAGTCTTGAAGGTAGATGGAAAGCATCCTGCCTGGAGGGAGGTGTTGATGAGGTGGGTTAGAAAGGGAGTTCAGGTGCTACAGACTGAAGAAGAGGGGAAGGGACTGGGTGAAGGGAGCATGTGGTGGGGCGACTGGATGTGATGAGGTTTAGAACCTCGTCGGGGGAGAGGGGAGCGAGGTGGAATAGGGTGGGACGTGGAGAAGTGAGGGAGGGTGCAAAGGGTGGGCTAGTGCAAGGAGCGCTAACCGGGTAGTGAGAAAAGGAGGATCTGATGTTGTTTACCTTCTTGTCAAAGAAGTTAGCGAGGTCATCAGGGAGAAGGGAGGAAGTAGGAGGAGGAGGTGGAGGTTGAAGAAGTGTATAGAAGGTTTAAAAGAGTTTCTTAGGATTAGAGGCAGAAGATAGGATTTTAGAGCGATAGAAGGCAGCTTTAGCAGTAGAAAGGGAGGAGGAGAAAGTGGAAAGAAGAGATTGGAAGCTGAGAAGGTCCTCTGGGAGTTTGTCTTTTCTCCATTTGTACTCTGCCACTCTTAGGCTCCGTCTGTCAGTACATACTGAGTCGGATAGCCAAGGGACAGGTGGAGTTGTTCGTGCAGGCGTGGAGGTGAGGGGACAGAGATTATCCAGAGAAGAGGAAAGGGTGGAGAGAAGAGATCAGTAGCAGTGTCAGGGGGTAGGAGAGAGAAAGATTCAGGTGTAGGGAGGATAGAGGTAACAGAGGAAGAAAGATCAGTAATGGAGAGAGAGCACAGGTGTCTACGGATGGAAACCATGTGGGTAGGGAGAGGGGCTGAGGGGGGAGAAGAGAGGGAGAGAGAGTATGACATGAAATAGTGGTCAGAAAGCTGGAGGGGAGTAACAGAGAGATTGGAAATAGGACTGTGTCTAGTAAAGATAAGGTCCAGCTGGTTGCCGGCCTTGTGGGTAGGAGGAGAGGGTGAGAGGTGAAGGTCAAAGCAGGAGAGGAAAGAGAGAAGAGGATCTAGCTTGTCAGTGTGGATGTTGAAGTCACCGAGAAGGATAAGTGCAGAGTCATCAACAGGGAAGTGCGAGACAAGTGTGTCAAGCTCCTCCAAAAACTCACTAAGGGGGCCGGGTGACTGGATAAGAGACAGTAACAGCATAAAATTCAAAAGAGGGTGGAGAAAATTGTGGAATGGAAACAAGAGAGTATTTTCATTTTGGGGAGATTAGCAGGCCAGCACAACCACCTCGCCTCCCAGCTCTGGGAGTGTGAGAAAAAGAGTACACATCTGACATATCTGCAGGTGTGGCAGTGTTTTCTGGCATGATCCAGGTCTCAGTTAGAGCAAGAAAGTTGAGGGAAAGCAAGGATGCGTAGTTTGAGATAAACTCAGCTTCGGCACCGCAGACTGGCGATTCCAGAGCCCTCCTATATCACCACTCGCTCACCGTGAGTAGAGAGAGTGGGATAAATGAGATTGGTAGTGTCACAGCGCCTTAGAGTGCCCCAACATCTATGCCAGTCCCGGGAAGAGGAAACGACAGGAATGCGAAAGAAACACATAGTCTATACTAGGTACACAAAATACAGATGACTGACTGGATCTAAAAAGAGCAGTCCTTGCTTGACGAAGTCTTGGCTTGAAAAATGTCGCGCTTGCCTTTGTTCACTCTAGCCTTCATTCAACCTCAACCTGTTTTCCTTTGGCTTGTTTGGTGACAGAAGTGAAACCTGATACTTTCCCAACTTGAAAGGTACATAGTTAGATCCGACACCTTGTTCAGCAAAGTGAGTTTAGTTAGCAGCGCTTGCTAACTAACATAGCAATTCCCTCTGCATGCAAGGAACTCCACAAAGATGAAAGAAAAAGCTAGCTAGAAGGACGACAATGGCAGACGGATTTCGGCGAACAGACCCTCTTACCTTCAATGGTAATGTAGCAGAGAAATGGCGTATATTCGAGCAGGAATATGACAAATTCATCATCACAGCACACAGTGACAAACCAGCCAAAACGCAAGCATACATACTGCTAAATTTAGCAGGAGCAGAGGCGATCGAACGTGAGTGCTCATTCACGTATTTACCAGCGGTGCTCGCAGAAGACGGGGTCATCATGAGGTGGGAAGAGAAATGAGAAGACCCTGAATGTTTAAAAGAAAATTCAGGGAGATTTGCAACCCCCAGACAAACATCACCATGGAGAGGGTTTCCTTCAACACCAGAAACCAGAAACCTGGGGAAACAGTAGAAGCATATGTGAGTACACTCAGGAGCAAATCTAAAAGCTGCAATTTTGGAGTTCTCCAGGAGGAGCTGATCAGAGACTGTTTAGTGTATGGCATTACCAGTGATAGTGTCAGAAAAGCACTACTCAAGAAAGGTGAGCTAACTCTAGCTAAGGCTATTCGTATGTGTCAAATAAGTGAACTAGCTGAGCAACACAGCAAAACTCTGACCACTCCAATGCATGCCCCAGTCAGCGTGGATGCTGTCCAATATCCCAGCCTTTAGAAAAAAGCAGAAGGGAGTCAGATAAGTGCCACAGAGTGAACAAACTTCAAAAACAGAGATCACCAACTGCAGAAATTGCGGTGGAAATCCGCCACCAAGGGAGTGTCCGGCATACGGGTAGCAGTGCCACAACGGCAACAAATCTAACCATTTCAAAAGGTACCGCAGGTCCGCTAGATAAGCCTGTGCATACAAACCTGTCAATCATCTGGTCACAGCAGAAGACTCAGACAGCAGCGACGGCTCATTTCATGTAGATGGACTATCACTAGACACTAGAGAAATCAACACAGTCAACCTGGAAAACATAAAGAACAAAAAGGAGATCTACTGCTCTGTCACAGTGAATGGCAAACCATTGGAACTAAAAGTAGACACTGGTGCCAAGTGTAATGTCATCTCATCAGACACTTACAACTTTGTGAAACAGGCAGAGAAAATCGACAAGACACAGACAGCCAAACTAGTTGCATACGGTGGAACCGTGACCCACACAGAAGGCACTGCGCTGCTACACTGTCAAATGAGGATGCAGACACACACGCTGTAGTCCAACCACTATTTGGCCTACCAGACTGCCTAAACATGGACCTAATCACTCTAAACAACGACATACATCAAGTTGATGCCAGCGAGGATTCAACATTTTCATACAAAATATTCTCTGAATATGCTGACCTGTTCAATGACAAGACTGGCTCACTACCAGTAACATATTCAATGAAAGTCGATCCAAATGTCACACCTGTTGTGAGGCCACCAAGGCGCATCCCCGTAGTGATGAAGGACGCTGGATCGGATGGTGACATTGGGAGTCATCACACCAATGACAGAGCCCACAGAATGGGTTTCTACAATGGCTGCCACACACAAGAAGGACACTGACAACATTCGCATATGCATCGATCCACGTGACTTGAATGAAGCTTTAATGCGCCCTCACCATCCTATGCGCACGGTCGAAGAGGTGGCTGCACAAATGTCCGACGCCACTGTGTTTTCGATGCTGGATGCAAAAAGTTCATTCTGGCAAATCAAACTAGACACACAATCCTCCATTCGAACAACATTCGCCACACCCCTGGGGAGGTTCAGATTCCTGAGAATGCCCCTTGGAATCAATTCGGCATCAGAGGTCTTCCAATGAGCGATGGAGCAGGTCTTCACAGGCTATCCATGTGCTATCATCGCCGATGACATCATCGTGGGCGGCAACGGAGTAGAGGAACATGCTGCCAACTTCAAAAAGGTACTGGACAGGGCTCAGAAAGTGAAGCTCAGACTGAATCCGGTGAAATGCAGGTTCAGACTCAAACAGATGAGCTACATGGGACACGTCTTCACAGACCAGGGACTCAAAGCTGACCCTGCACAGATAAAAGCAATCGCTGAGATACCCCCTACTGAAGACAAGGCTGCTCTTCAGAGATTCTTAGGAAAGACAACATACCTTGGAAAGTTCATCTCTAACTCCAGCAAACTGTCTGCATCACTCCGCCAGCTGCTGCGATGTGACATAGCTTGGTGTTAGGAAAAGGAACACGAAGATGCATTCAACGGACCGAAGGCCCACACATCAAGCCCTGCGGTGCTGAAATACTACGATGTGAGAAAGCCCATCACACTCACCCGTGATGCATCACAGTATGGCCTTGGTGCAACTTGCCTCCAGGGAGGCGAACCTGTAGCATATGCCTCGTGCACCTTGATGGAGACTGAGACAACATATGTGCAGATAGAAAAGGAGCTGCTGGCGGTGGTGTTTGCATGTTTCAAGTTCTATGACTACGTCTACGGCAAGCCAATCACAGTCGAAACCAACCATCAGCCCCTCATCTCAATCCTGAACAAACCAATCCACACTGCACCAGCACGTCTGCAACACATGATGTTGAAGCTGCACCAGTTCGACTTGATGCTCATCTACAAGAAAGGGAAGTTGATGTACTTGGCCGACACACTGTCTTGTGCACCAAGGAAGAGCACATCACAGCATCAAACGGAACAGAACGACATCGAAGTGATGGCAGTCCAGCCCATCTCATCAAATCGCCTAAAGGAGCTGCAAGAACACACAGCTGCAGACTCTTCAATGCAAGCTCTCTGCCGCACTATAAGGCAAGGATGGCCCGACCGAGCAAGCAGTACTGCAGCTGCTGCAAGACCATTCTTTGCATTCCGGGATGAGCTCACCATCAACAATGACATTGTAATGAAAGGAAAGAGTGGTCATTCCCCAAACACTACAGTCCAAGTACTTGACCATTCTACACAAAGGACATCCTGGGGCCGAAGCAACGAAACACAGAGCATGTGATGTTGCATTCTGGCCATCCATGGCAAAGGATGTTGAGAATATGGTCCAAGCCTGCAGTGTGTGCAACAGTCTAAAAGGACATCAACAGAAAGAACCACTGCAACCCACCCCAATCCCAGAACTGCCCTGGTCCACCATCGCCACAGACATCTTCGAGAGGAACAGTGACCACTACCTGGTCTTGGTCAACTCATACTCAGGGTGGTTTGAAATCGATCCACTTAAAAACCTCTCTTCACAAAGAGTGGTAAACAAGCTAAAGCGACACTTCTCAGTCCATGGCGTCCCTGACATTGTCTTTTCAGATGATGGCACCCAGTTCTCCAGTCAGAATTTTCATGACTTTGCCACAACCTGGGGTTCCCACCATGCCACTAGCAGTCCTGAATACCCACAAGCAAACAGCCTGGCAGAACACGCAGTTCGAAGCACAAAGAGGCTGCTTGAAACCTCAAAGACACATGGGATAGATCTACTTCTGAATCTGCTGAACATTCAGAACATGCCACGAGATACAACCCTGGGCTCTCCCGCTCAGCGTCTCCTATCTAAAACACGCACCACCCCACCTGCCAGCCAGCAGCTGTTGGCGCCATCGTCAAAGGACACTGTAACAGTCCGGGCTCAGCTGTCAAAGAAACGGGGAATGCAGAAAGCGCACTATGACAAGTCAAGCAGACCACTGCCTGCACTGGAACGTCTCAAATGGTCCATCTTCAGACTACAAAGGGACATGACATGGTTGGACTGATCAAAAGGAAGTACAACGAACCTAGATCTTACATCGTTGAATCGGAAGGAAAGGAATATAGGAGAAACCGATGGCACATTCTGCCAGTATCCGAACCTCAACATGTCCTCGACCAAAATGAACACGTTCCATCAGTACTTATCGGAGAGCAAGACAAGGATGGCACTCAAGTGGAACGCATTCCATCAGTACTCACCACAGAGCCAGATCATGGCACTCAAGTGACCACTGAAGAGCCACCACCAGTCGTGAAGCCACCTGGACAGTCTCAATCCCCCTATATCACAAAATCTGGGAGGATTTCAAAGCCCAACCCAAAATACACTGAATGAAGAGTGAAATGTTGAAATGTTAAATGTTAAATTCTACCTACAGTTATAAGTATACTTCTCTTGCTGTTGAAATGTTGTTGAAATGTTGCTGAAATGTTTAATGTTACATTAACACATATTTGCTTAATGTCCGGCATAGTTCATGCAAGACCAGCACAAGATAGCCAGTACTGCTTTACTAAATATAAGCTACTTTGAAACACAGTGAACATTTTGAAAACATAATTACAGCTGTGAACTAAAGAAGGAGAATGTAGATAACCTTGTAGCATTATGTTTGTACTGACCTGCATTCCGTACTTAGAGTAGTCACATGATCATACAGCCTAGTGGCAGCATTATACACAGCTACATGCCTGTACACTGTATGTGAGTTCCCCTGCAATGATTATTAAATGTTAAGCCTAGACGCTAACACTGCCTCCATCCGAGTCATTCTACAGTTATTGATTTGGTTCCCTGTAATGTTCTTTATCCTTTTACTCTTCAATATATTTTCAAATACATTCTATTTCTGTTAATTTTATTTCTCTTATTTTATGATTTTCTATTATAATGTATGATGGAGGTTTTGTTGTTTGTTTAAATTTCTGAAAGACTGTAAAAGTTGTGTAAATCAGAAACATTTATTCTAATAAATGTCGGAGACATTTTGTTAAGAGCCGTTTCTACATAGGAGCTAACTTGACATTCAGAGTCATCTTGTTAAATCCTAAAATGCGTCTGTGTTTCTGTTCCGGATTGTTTTAGTGTTTCTCTGTGTTGTGTGTTGAGCTGATGACCCACTCACAACCACCCACCCACACATGTTGTTTCAAAGCGGGTAAACAATTTTCTTTTTCATTTAGTGAAGGTGGTAAACTGGAATTCTTTTTTCTTTAATTCTTGGTGCAATCAAGTTGAGGAAGGAAATTTCTAGAATACTTGTGTTGTAAAAAGGCCTTGTAAACTTTTATGGAGTATCAAAATACTGTGGCCTGCGTTTTATAAGCACATGTTTGGCCTCTGTAGGCTCCTGTTTTATCTCTGTAATCTGTCTGTCTGTCTTTCTCTCTCTCTCTTTCTCTCTCTTTGTCTGTTTGTCTGTTGGCTTCCAGGTGTCTGTAATGTTTTGTCAGAAGGTGTCAAGAGAAAAGACAGACATGAGTGAGAGAGAGATCAGCGGTTTGCTGGTAAACACAGGCTGATGCCAAATTAACACAACATAATCGTAAATTTGAAAACATATTTACAAATCATAAATCACTAATGTGAATATGTGAACACAATAATGAACATGTTGGATCAAGACAATAAATAAACGAAACGTGACAAAAAAACAAAACCCACCAGACAAGACATATGAGCCGTGGTGGATTGGAAATGGGGATGGAGTCCCTCTCTGCAAGGGATTTAGAATGTGGTAACTGATGAAAATTACATTCAAACTGTGTTTACTTAACACAAAGTGTTATTGAACAACGTTGACCGCCGGCAGCAAAATGGCTCCGACACAAATCTTACTGACAGTTAAACCCCAAACTTAACACAAGAGTAAAACTTTCACACCAAAACGATGTGCTCAGCAAAATCACTCCATAAACTCAACTCCAAACAATGACCAAACCGAACAAAAAATAAGATAATAAAAACGGATTACATTTTTATAGCGCCTTTCTAGACACCCAAAGTGCTTCACAATGAAGGGGGGGGGGGACTCACCTCAACCACCACCAATGTGTAGCACCCACCTGGGTGATGCACATCAGCCATTTTGCACCAGGACGCTCACCACACATCAGCTTGAGGTGGAGAGGGAGGAATCATGATTAGGCGGCCAGATGGGGAAAGCCATGTTGGGAATTTTGCCAGGACAACGGAGCACCCCCTACTCTTTCAAATAAGACGTCATCAAGATGGCACCGCAAACCGTTACCTCGGTTTGGCGCTCTCATACTTTTTCTGTTTTTGTTTGTTTACTTTCCAGTGCCTACTAACTGATCACACACAGCAGGGAAGAACTTTTAAGTCTCCAACTGTCCACTGGACAAACTGAACAGACTTTTTTACCAACTTTAAACTGAATGTTTTAACAAAAGTCTTGCCGAGGTCTTGATCGGTACAGCCCTGTGCGGAGTAGGACAGAGACACTGAAGGGGTAAGTGAGCCGGGGCACTTGTTAAACTGCGACGGCGGGGATTTAGAACGGTTGATGCTAGATCCAACGGGGTGTATGCACAGAAGTAGACATGATTGGTTGTTGCGTCGGCCAATAGACAGCGCGGAACCTCGAAGCGCACTGACTGCCAAACCGACAGACACAGCAATAGTTGGAAAAACTCGGGACTTTTCCAGATCTACCGCCCTGTGTCTCACTGAAACTGGCTTTAGCATATACCGGACAGTTCACCTCATCTGCTGCAGTTCCAACTCCACCAGGCGGAACGCGACACGGAACTATCAGGAGGAAAAAAACGGGGTGGCGGCATATGCTTCTACATAAACGAATGCTGGTGTATGGATGTCACAGTGTTGAAGAAATCATGCAGCCCTCACTTAAAGACATTTTTCATTGACTGTAAGCCATTCTATTCACCGCAGGAATTTTCATCATTTATTCTGATCGGTGTCTATAGCCCACCCAGGCCTGTGTTAAAGAGGCATTAAAACACCTTGCTGATCAAATTACAAACATGGAGCGCAAATATCCAGACTCCCTACTCATTATCCTTGGGGATTTTCAGAGAGCAAACCTCAGGCATGAACTGCCAAAATACAGACAGCATGTTAAGTCTCACCGGGGACAAAAACACTGGATAAGCTACATGGTATTAAAGGACACCTATCGCTCTGTCCCTCATGCAGCCCTGGGACTCTCTGATCACTGTCTGATTCATCTTATCCCAACCTACAGGCAGAAACTAAATTCTGTAAAGCCTGTGGTTAAAACTGTGAGGAAATGGACCAATGAGTCAAAACTGGAGCTCCAGGCCTGCCTCGACTGCAGTGATTGGAGTATTTTTGAGGCTGCATCTACAGACATGGAAGAACTTACTGACACTGTCACATCTTATATCAGCTTTTGTGAGGACATGTGTGTGTGCCCACCAAAACTTTATGTACCTTCAATAATAATATGCCCTGGTTCACAGCAAAACTCAGGCAGCTTCGTCTGGCCAAAGAGGAAGCCGACAGGGGTGGAGATAGGATCCGGTACAACAAAGCCAGAAATACACTCACAAAGAAGATCAGAGTGGTAAAAAGGTGATACTCTGAAAAGTTGAAAAACAGGTTTTCTGCCAGTGACCCATCATCAGTCTGGAGAGACCCCCCCCCACACACACACACACTGCAGGGTACATCTACTGGCTGATGATCTAAACAGGTTTTTAATGCAGGTTTGAAAAGCAAACTTTCACACCCCTCACCCTTTCCAGCCACAACACACAACCAACTGCACCCCCTGCCAGCCACTGTCCCCTCCCCACCGAACCCCCACCCGCACCCAGGATTTGTGTTGAGGACGTGTGCCAGCTCTTCCAAAGACAGAAGACCAATAGGCACTGGAACCGGATAGTGTGTCACCCTCCTGTCTGAAATTCTGTGCCGACCAACTGGCCCCCATTTTCACACGGATCTTCCACAGATCACTGGAGCCGTGTAAAGTCCCCTTCTACTTCAAGAGCTCCACTATCATCCCGGTCCCCAAGAAACCCCATATCACAGGCTTAAATGACTACAGGCCCATTGCCATAATATATGTGGTCATGAAATCCTTTAAGGGATTGGTGATGGCCCCCTGAAGGAAATCATGGGCTCCCTGCTCGACCCCCTGCAGTTTGCCTACCGAGCAAACAGGTCAGTGGAGGATGTAGTCAACATAGGATTGCACTTCGTCTTCCAACACCTCGACTCCTTAGGGACATATGCAAGGGTCCCGTTTGCGGACTTCAGCTCAGCGTTCAACACCATAATCCCAGATATCCTCCAATCCAAACTCACCTGGCTCACTGTACCAGCCCCCATCTGCCAGTGGATTACATACTTCCTGACAGACAGGAGGCAGCTGGTGAGGCTGGCGAAAATCACATCCAACACCTGAACAATCAGCACTGGCACCCCCCAGAGCTGTGTGCTTTCCCCTCTGCTCGTCTCCCTCTACACAAATGACCACACCTCAGGTGACCCATCTGTTAAACTCCTGAAGTTTGCGGATGACAAAACCATCATTGGCCTTATCTGGGATGGTGACTAGTCTGCATATAGATGGGAGGTTGATCAGTTGACCCTCTGGTGCGGCCATAACAACCTGGAGCTGAACATACTCAAAACAATGGAGATGACAGTGGACTTCAACAGCCCCCCTGCCCCAACATTTCTTCCCCCCTCACCATACTCAACAGCAGGGTGTCTGCGGTAAAAACCAACAGATTTCTGGGTTCCACAATCTTCCAGGACCTAAGGTGGGCATCCAGCAGACAAAATCATCAAAAACGCCCAGAAGAGGTTGTACTTTCTCCGCCAGCTCAGGAAGTTCAACCTGCCTCAGGAACTGCTGCTTCAGTTCTATACTGCAATAATCAATTCTTTCGTACCCATGTTCAATGGCTTCTACAGTGCCTAAGTCCCCCGAAAATACAAACAGACAGTGTGAATGGGTTTGGCTGTTCCCACACATTTTGTTAAAAAAAAAACATTTGGGGCTGATGTGGAGTTGTCAAGGTAGATGAATAACTTATATGTGTCTGTTTCTAGGTATGAGAATTTGATGTGCTGGTATGTGTGTGTGCATGTGTGAGTCGTGTGGGAATGTATATCTGTGTGTAGCAGAAAACAAGAGTTCATAAGTGTGTGTGAAGTAGAAATGTGCAAGTGGGTGTGTTTGTCTGGTGGAGAGGAAATGTGTGCATGTAGACCTCTGGATCAAGAGTGTGTTGATGTGTATATGTATGTAAAAGCTTTTGTACAGATGTGCAGTATGTGTGCATGAGCAGTTATCTGTTTGCATGAAGCTGTGTGATGTATATGTGAGCATGGGTGTAAATGTGTGTGAAAATAGAAAAACGTATAAGTGTGTGTGTTTGAGAAAGAGTGTGTTTGAGAAGGAGTGTAATATTGTGCATTTCTACAGCATGTGTGCATGGTGTGTTTGCACATGCAGCATGTACTTAAGAGGTATTCAGTTATGTAGCATGGAGGTCCATGTGCGTGCAGGTTTTCTTTCCAACTCAACACAGCACAAACTGATTTCACTGATTAGTCCTCCTGTCTGGTTGTAATTGTGTTAATCTGTAAAATCAGTGGGTTGTTGGGTTGGAAAGAAAACCTGCAGACACACAGACCTGCATGGCAAATAATTTAATAGCACTGTACTGTTCTGTATGTTAGTGTATATTTGTGTTTGTCTATGACTGGGTGAAAGAGAACGTGAATGTGTGTGTATGCTCTTCTAGGAGATATGCTTGCTATCCGGCCAATAGTCTGGTCTTTAGTCTTTAGTCTGGTGCCACACAGTGGGTTTTCTGGTCTACATGGAGTCCATGTCTGACATGTTGGAATGGAGGCTGGCAGTCCGTCTGTCTGCCCGTGAAAGAGTCTCCAACACAGGAACTGAACACAACAACACACCGCAACGTGTTCTCGGGATTTCAGTGAAAACCACGTCAAAACCTCAGTTTCAGTCTTTACGGAACCGCGATCCATTTTGCTTGGGTGAAAAGATTGCATGTTAATTTTGTGTGTACAGCGATTAGAAACGACTCCTGGGCCATATGGAATCTGTCCCAACCCCTCTGGCTAATGTCCCAGAAAATGTCTGGTTATCACTTTGAAACCAGGATTTTCTTTTTTTTTTTTATGCTTTGGAGAACAAAGGTTTTGGGAGAAACAAGGTTTCTGTGTTGCTCCGTGTACATGGAAATGACTACATTTGTGTATGTGAGCATGTATATATATACATATATACCACTGAAGGTACAGTTGTTTACATGTGTCAGCATTTCTTTATGTATATAATACAAATTATATTTTTTGCAGGGAAACAAGTAGTCAAAACTTTCTTCTAAGATACTTTTTGAGCACAAATATGTATGTATGTGTGTGTGTATAAATATATATATATACATATATACACACACACACACACATATATATATATATATATTAAAAAAAACATGACATATAGGGCTACTAATAGTCATTGATTTAGAGGTGTAGTGACATGCCGCTCCTTAAGGGGCGCACTATGCAACTTGCTAGGGTAGAGACTGCTACACGCAGTCGTCATTTTTTTTCTTTTCTTTTTGTGAACATCCTGGGAATTGTGCTCTTGAACCGACGACTGAATTTTATTATACATAGCCTCAGAAAGTATTGTATTGAGTATTGACATTTTTTGATTCTGAAAAGTGTTATGTATAATCAGTGGTGGATCTAGAGATTTTTTCCTGGGGTGGCAAAGGGGTTGCAAGACTGTGTCCCAGAGGTGGCAGCTGCCACCCCTTGCCACCCTGTAGATCCGCCCCTGTGTATAATCAGAATCTCATCTGTGAGCTTACGAGACGAAGGTCTGTCGAGTTTTAAGTATTTGGAACTCCGGTGAATAAAGCACGTTTTTGTGCTAGCTTATTGCTAACCACTGAAGGGAAAAGATAACGCTGGATCATAGAGCTGTTAAGATACTCTTCATAAGACCAGTCGGGGTTATAAGAATGTCTAATGTTTGAATAGCCCGTACTTTGGTACGTATTGCATCATTGTGTCATGTTGAATGTTTTAGAAGATAGCTCACGCCAATAGTTAGCTAGTGCTAAGCGCTAGCTTAGCCAGTGAAGCATTGGGGAGTTGTGTAGCATTAAAGATGTGTGGCACTTATCCTGTTGACGTTAAAGCCGTTCTGTTTAAGTGGTTAGGACACTTAAATGGTTTTTATTCAGGCTACAATGTGATTGCACGGATTTTGTGTAACAGAATTATACGTAGTGATTAAGTGATGATATTGCAATTCATATACATGTTAATGGAAAGCATATTGTAAGATGTTCTGAATGAAAATAAATTAATGAGGTCTCATATTAGAAACAGATATAGAATGAAATACTTACTATTCTGCACTATTTGTGTAGATTGGTTTTTTTAACTACCAGATAGAATTTGGAAGATTGTCATGGCGAGCCCAGCCCAGTGAGACTGTGGACGATCATAGAAGCGGTGGCCTACCATAGGATCTGTCCCAGGAAACGTCTGACAAGCCTGAATCATTCATCCAGACACCAGATAAGAACTCATACACACTAGCCTATTTCGTCTACCAGGGTAGAAATAGTCATCGTTGAAGTATATTCAATACACTCACGGATCAGGAACGGAACTCTTGGACCAACACATACACTCAAGGACAAGGACCTGAATTTTTCTTTCATCTCAAACTGCTAACACTCATTGAGGATTGTGATTTGAACGAGGTTTTCTTTGGATTATTATTTTACTTACTTTAAAGAGCTCTATTTTGTTTAATTTCAATTCTTTTATGTAAAAGTCAGCGTTGTGTATATTTTGCTGTTGTGAGGCAATAAAACTGTCAACTGTTCAACTACACATCAACTCCTCTCGTGAGTTAGTCAAGGCAAACCCGTCACCGAACCTAGTTAGATGTTAGCACCTTTACTGCTACCCCTAGTTTGCACTGGAAGCGCTACACTCACACACACACACACACACACACACACACACACACACACACACACACACACACACACACACACACACACACACACACACATATATATGTTTTTTGTTGTTGTTTTTTTTCACAGCCAAGTCGTGACAGATGACACATCTGTGTGAAGCTAAATGTATGTTGACTCTTGTTTAAGTCAAGATACTAGATCAGGTTAAAGCTACAATCTGTAACATTTCACCATTAGTAAATGTTTATCTTCTCCATGTGTATGATGGAGTCATGCTCCATCACACTACCACTCATCTTCACCATGGTTGGAGACACTCTCCAGTCTCTTTATACTGCTGCTGAGATGTTTTGACCAGGTAGGATGAACACTGGTGCAGCAGTAAACGGGTACATGTTGGAAAAAGAATGAGACGTGATGCTGATGTGTCCATGACAACCAATATCTCTGTACAACAGTGTTCCCATATAGTGTGATGCAGTTTGTAATACATTAGACTGTCTGTGTTAGCTTTGGTACCAGGACCCATTTTTACAAGGGTGGAAACTATTTCCTGCTGAGCTGACAGCACAGCAGCCACAATGGCTGCTACACCTGGTTTGTAGTCCTGCTACACCTGGTTTGTAGTCCTGCTACACCTTGTTTGTAGTCCCAGAAAATCAGAGTCAACAGGTCTGTTTCTCTCTGCCTCCTACATCCAACGATATCACAACACTGTTCTACTGGAAGACTGACTGTCTGTCCAACATCACCACCACATCACCTCCACCTTTAGAATGGATGAAATAAACACTTATTGAGAAAAATCACAGATTGTCGCAGAGGGAAAGTGAAGGGTGTTGTTAATACACACAGACTGCTGACGCACACAGGCTTAACTACCTCCAATCACACACACACACCCACTCACCCGCCCGCCCACACACGTCACCAGCGTTCCATTCACACACAATTATAGAGGAGGTTTCCTCTATATGAGGTGGATACCAACGCTAACGTCGTAGAAGAACCCTCTAAAGACTTTTCATTAAATCACGTTTTTCCTTATTGTTGAAATTTGTGGTCACTTCAGAAGGAAGTGAATGTTCTTAAAAGAGACCTTGCATGTCGAATGTCAACCTTCATCTGTTCCACACCCACAAACTGTTTAGCAACATCTGCGTTGTGGTTGAAGCTCTTACTTAAAGCGTGTAAAGCCAAATTTACACCAAAGATTCGCAACAAGACGAGTTGAAACAAGTACTAGCAAAAGTTTGTGGTCTGCAACAGTCTAAACTCTGCCAGTTTACACCAATGGCACTAGGGCCGATGCTACACAGGAAACTTTTTCATGCAACGTTTGCATTTATGACTTTCAAGTTGCATAATGTTTGTGCAACTAAACCATTACGCTAAGCATTTCAAATCCAATCATACCTACGTGCAACAGGCAATGAGGTTGGTCAGAATGATATACAGTGCATCCGGAAAGTATTCACACCCCTTCACTTTCCCCACATTTTGTAATGTTACAGCCTTATTCCAAAATGGATTAAATTCCTTTTTTTTCTCATAAATCTACACACAATACCCCATAATGACAAAGTGAAAAAGGTTTTGTAGAAATTTATTAAAAATAAAAAACTGAAATATTGCATGTACATAAGTATTCACACCCTTTGCTATGACACTCAAAACTGAGCTCAGGTTCATCCTGTTTCCACTGATCATCCTTTAGATATTTCTACATCTTGATTGGAGTCCACCTGTAGTAAATTCAATTGATTGGACATGATTTGGAAAGGCACACACCTGTCTATATAAGGTCCCACTGTTGACAGTGCATGTCAGAGCAGAAACCAAGACACGAAGTCAAAGGAATTGTCTGTGGACCTCCGAGACAGGATTGTATCGAGGCACAGATCTGGGGAAGGGTACAAAATAATGTCTACAGCTTTGAAGGTCCCAAAAAGCGCAGTGGTCTCCATCATTCGTAAATGGAAGAAGTTTGGATCCACCAGGACTCTTCCTAGAGCTGGCCGCCCAGCCAAACTGAGCAATCGGGGGAGAATGGCCTTGGTCAAGGAGGTGACCAAGAACCCGATGGTCACTCTGACAGAGCTCCAGCATTCCTCGGTGGAGATGGGAGGACCTTCCAGAAGGACAACCATCTCTGCAGCACTCCACCAATCAGGCCTTTATGGTAGAGTGGCCAGATGGAAGCCTCTGCTCAGTAAAAGGCACTTGCCAGCCCGCTTGGAGTTTGCCAGAAAGCACCTAAAGGACTCTCAGACCATGAGAAACAAGATTCTCTGGTCTGATGAAACCAAGATTGAACTCTTTGGCCTGAATGCCAAACGTCACGTCTGGAGGAAACCAGGCACCTCTTATCACCTTGCTAATACCATCCCTACAGTGAAGCATGGTGGTGGCAGCATCATGCTGTGGGGATGTTTTTCAGCGGCAGGAACTGGGAGACTAGTCAGGATCAAGGGAAAGTGAATGGAGCAAAGTACAGAGAGATCCTTGATGAAAACCTGCTCCAGAGCGCTCAGGACCTCAGACTGAGGCGAAGGTTTACCTTTCAACACGACAACGACCCTAAGCACACAGCCAAGACAACGAAGGAGTGGCTTCGGGACAAGTCTGTGAATGTCCTTGAGTGGCCCAGCCAGAGCCCAGACTTGAACCCCATTGAACACCTCTGGAAAGACCTGGAAATGGCTGCACAGCAACGCTCCCCATCTAACCTTAAAGAGCTTGAGAGGATCTGCAGAGAAGAATGGGAGAAATACCCCAAATATAGGTGTACCGAGCTTGTAGCTTCATACCCAAGAAGACTTGAGGCTGTAATCGCTGCCAAGGGTGCCTCAACCAAGTACTGAGTAAAGGGTGTGAATACTTATGTACATGCAATATTTCAGTTTTTTATTTTTAATAAATTTGCAAAAATTTCTACAAAACCTTTTTCGCTTTGTCATTATGGGGTATTGTATGTAGATTGATGAGAAAAAAAAGGAATTTAATCCATTTTAGAATAAGGCTGTAACATAACAAAATGTGTGGAAAGTGCAGGGGTGTGAATACTTCCCGGATGCACTTTAAATAGAATGTCTGCTGAATAGTCGTTAAATATTCATCTTTCTCATGTGTTGAAGATTTAATTACATTTCTATCCAGCTAACATTATGTAGCTAAGAACAGAGTGGATACAAATTTCAAATGGCATTAAGACAAAAGTGCTGTATGCCCTCATTTCCCTCATTTTCTCCATGTTGGTAGATGTCTTTCCATTGCAGTTTTAACATCAGGTTTTGAAAGCCCAAGACGAGAGAACAGGTGAGCTCTGTTTCATATAGGCTTTGCTGCCTAAAGGCCCAAACATACTCAGGGGAACGTACGAGGAGCAGACTCCGCCGGACTAAAGCGCAAAGCTCAGACTTTACGACCGCGATGAGTCCGCGCCGCGAACCAGTGTCACACAAAAGACTGCTCGGCATGTATTTTTCACATCGACCTCCAATAAATGTGACACCGATCTGCATTTTGGATTTGTCGCCATCACGTGGTGGAACAAAGAAAGCCGGAGCGTCTGATGGAGGCGAGCTTTGAGGAGAGACTGGCAGACGAGGTGCGAAAGTACCCACACCTGTACGACACGTCACAGAGAGGATACATACCACCGTCTCTTCAGTTTATTTTCTTGTAGAGCCAGCAGGCAGAGCATCTCTTCCTCATCGTCAGTGTCGGATGCCATGGCAGAAGAGTGTAAACAACGCGCAAGAATTGTGGGTAATGTACTGTTTCACGGACAGTTTTACAGGAAACTACAACGTGGAAGTGCACTCGACTATGGAAGCCCAAATGACTGCGGACATTCATCGCGGAGTCCGGTCCGCGTATGTTCCGCCCGAGTATGTTTGGGCCTTAAGGCTATCACTAGTGGGTTTATCCCTCGTGCCCCTGCGCAGCACTGAAAAAGTCTTTAATCCACACCCATCTAGTTGTGGGTCCCACCTACGGCTGTACTCAAACATAGTATATTCAATAGAGGCCATACAATCGGTTTCCATTTTTCTTCAGCTACCACTGCAAGCACTACTGAGAAAACCTCAGAAGGGTGAAGATGTCCTCTGTCAAGATGACTGGTGATGTCCGGGTGTGCCCTATTTGTCAGACAGGGTACATTTTAGATGTTCAAGCTGCACAGTCACTGCAAGGGCCTGGAGCACACCGGCTTGATACTTACCCGTAATTTTCATTCCCTTACTGCATACGTCTTCCACAGGCCGAGAAACAACAAAGGGCGGATGCCTTCACTGTGCAAAGACGTGTGGTCAGTCCAAGACACCTTTTTGGTGGACGAAGCCCTTGACCTGCTGGATCCTTTGGATGAGCTGGAGTCAGACAACTCCGCCCTCTCCACTTACAGATCACTGTGCAGATCGCCCCTGACTCCCCTCCTCTAGGCGGAGGAGCCAGAGCTTGGCGGCAGCCTATTGGATGCATGCCCAGGGGATCCTGGGGTCTCTTTCTCCACTTCCACTGCTTTGCCTGCGATATGAGGTCTTATTGACGAGCTCCTGGGCATTATCAAGAGGGCAGCAGTCTACAAGAGAATCATCATAATGCCGGAGGAGACCGCTCCTCCAGACAAGATGAGCTGGGTTTTCTTTCTGGTTCAAGCGGCCAGATGAGACTCCGCCCGGCCTCGTTTCTCGGCTGATATCAGGAGGTTGATGGACAAGATCAAGCAGGAGTCTCCCTGGACTATGATGTTTGTGGATGACATTGTGATCTGTAGCGAGAGTAGGGTGCAGGTTGAGGAGAGCCAGGAGAAATGGACGTATGCACTGGAGAGAAGAGGAATGAAAGTGAGTAGGAGCAAGATAGAATACATATGCGTGAACGAGAGGGAGGACAGCGGAATGGTGAGGATGCAAGGAGTAGAGATGACGAAGGCGTATGAGCTTAAATACTTGGGGACAACTGTTCAAAGTAATGGGGACTGCAGAAGAGAGGTGAAGAAGAGAGTGCAGGCAGGATGGAGTGGGTGGAGAAGAGTGTCAGGAGTGATTTGCGACAGAAGGGTACCAGCAAGAGTTAAAGGGAGGTTTACAAGATGGTAGTGAGACCAGCTATGTTATACGGTTTGGAGACAGTAGCACTGATGAAAAGACAGGAGGCAGACCTGGAGTTGACAGAGTTGAAGATGCTAAGATTTTTGTTGGGAGTGATGAAGAAGGACAGGATTTGGAATGAGTATATTAGAGGGACAGCTCAGGTTCAATGGTTTGAAGATAAACCAAGACAGTTGAGACTGAGGTTTGGACATGTGTGGAGGAGAGATGCTGGGTATATTGGGAGAAGGATTCTGAGGATGGAGCTGCCAGGCAAGACGAAAAGTGGAAGGCCAAAGAGGAGGTTTATGGATGTGGTGAGGGAGGACATGCAGGTGGTTGGCATGACTGAAGATGATGCAGAGGACAGGAAGCGATAGAAATGGATGATCCATTGTGGTGACCCCTAACGGGAGCAGCCAGAAGATGACAATGAAGAAGGAGAAGGAGAAGGAGGAGGAGGAGGAAGCAATGGAAAATATGTCTGCGACTCACATGTCTGTACTTACAGTTGGAAATTATTAAACCAGGGCACACATAAATAAACATGAGCTGAAAAAGTATCTAACATGGCTTGGTAGGCAAGCAAAGTTATCTAGCTACACATAAGTAATCAGCAATTGACTGATACTTAACAGTCTTCTTCTTCTTTCGGCTTATTTCCTGTTTCTCAGGGGTCACCACAACAGATTCTACAGTTTCCATCGGTACCCTGCGAGGGCACAGCACCAATGGCGGCCACTGATAACCCATGCCTTGACCGATCCAGAATGGCGCCTCGACTGATCTGGTATGGTCTTGTCAATCCACATGCTGATTTGGCAAAAAAGTTTATGTCGGATGCCCTCCCTGACACAACCACTAACCCTATGGATGAAGGCACCGGTAAAGAAAGTGCTGGATGCCATCCCAGTATTCATGGACTTGTGCCCATGCCTGTCGCTAAACTGACACTTAACAGTACTGCTGTTTATTTAGCTATTTATTTTATTTTTATGTATTCTTTATTTAAATGGTCAGCAATTGACTGATACCAAACATACAGTACTGATGTTTATTTAGCTATATAGTCTTTTTTTATTTTATTTTTTTTCAGTGTTCATTTAGAATTGGTTGACAATGTATAATAATGTTAAACATTATTTAATAAAGTTAATTGTTTAAGAAAGCAGCCTTCCGAGTACCTTTGCATAGTCATATCGGTGCAAAATCAATGAACAATCTACATAGAAAAGGTCTATTTTCATTCCAGCTCAAAAAATCACTATATCAGCTACGATATCAGTAATCAGGGAATCTTTCCCCTATAAAATCGGTATCAGTATTGGTCTTAAAAATCCCATTCCATCGGGCTCTAACTGTTACAGAGCATAACCTTTGTCTACTTCCTCACAGCAGTAGACAATATTTTTCCCAGCCTTGATCCCCACATGAAGAATATTACATATTCTGCTATGTTGTGTCATTGGGAACATATTTTCTATATTATCTTTTTCTACATTATTTGTATAGTCTGTATATATTTTCTTGTCTGTTTGCTCTTGTTCTCGTACTGTACATTAACTATGCTGTATGTTTATTTTTATTTATTTATTTTTTTGTACTATTTTATTATCCTCTGGGATGCCTGACAACATCAGGCAAAGGAACTGCTGATGGAAACTAGCCTATTAGCTAACTCAGGTACATTTCCATTTGTTTCAAATGTTGATAAATGTACATTGTCCCTACCCAAATAAACATTTTAAACTAAACTATAGTTATATGAGGTGCCATTATGCACAAAACAATGGCAAGGCGCTAAGAGATTTTGTGTTGTGGTGAAGTAGGTGTGTTTGTACTGGACGGACCCTGTGTGGCATAGACCACATCCTGCTTCGCCCTTAACCCAATAGCCATAGCCTTAGAGGGCGAAGCCTATAGGAAATAGAATGATATTTATGTACTGTAGTAGTAGTAGTAGTTACAGTTTGAGTTTTGTACAGATGGGGATTTTATACTTATCTGTTGTATTAATAGTCTACCCTGCTTTGTTTTGTTTTTATGCTGTCTGATACAGTGCTGCTTGTTTTTTTAACTGTGTTCTGTAAGGTGTCCTTGAGTGCTCTGAAAGGCACCCACAAATAAAATGTATTATTATTATTATTTTCTGATTAGCTTCCCAGCACTTATACACTCCCCTGGTTTCCCTGCCCCCCAGCCAGATTGTCTTGTGTGTTCTCTCCCAAGCTATCCAGCATTTCATATACTCTTGTTCTACCAGTCTACCCATGTTTGAAGTCTTCTGCCGGTTTGCTGGACCTTTTTGCTCTTGCCAGCCCCTTGTTAGGTCCATTTGCCTGTTTGGACTGAAAACGCCGGTAATTAGAACTTGAGTTTTGAACCCGTTTTGCCTGGTGGACTGATTTCCTGTGTACTGATCCCTGCTTACCCTTGACCAATAAACTGAGTGTTACTGTAACCTCACTGTCTGTGAGTCATGCATTTGGGTTCTCATCTGCCAGTTTCCTCGAGAAATGTTACAGTACAATATGTCCAGACATGAACCCAGCTGACTTTGATTCATATGTGAATAGGCTGCTGTCGCATGCCAGCGCTCTTCAATGCCATGACCAGCAACTTACCATGACCAGCAGAGTTGCTCAGCTACCAAGAAAAAGTAGCAGAGTTTGGTAGTTCAGTGGCTCTGCTCTTCCTGTCTAACCTACTGCAGCGCAACCTGCACCTGGTGAGGGTTTTAACCTACTGGCCATGGGTGAGCCACTTTGTTCCCCAGTAGGATGACATACTATACATTTACATGCAGTCCTGCTCAGCCTCCTCTCCAGATTCTTCTGCATCAGAGCCAGAAGCTGTATCACTCGGCCTGCCTCCTGTCTCCCAGAGACCACCAGCTCAGCCTACTGCCGCCTCGCTGACATCCTCAGTCAGGCCTCCAGAGTCTGGACTGCCCAGCGTAACCTAGGCGCCGCTGCCCGGCCACTACTGAGGTCCAGCCTGTCCTCCACAGAAAGTGTGGTCACCGAGGCTGCTGGCAGTCTCCACTGCCCAGCACCACTACTTAGGTCAAGCCTGTTCCTGTTCCCGAGCAGTCGGCCATCCCTGCAAACACCCAACCTGTTCCTGCTCCTGAGCCATCAGCTGCCTCCGCTGTCACCCAGCCTGATCTTGTTCCCAAGCCTCAGGCCAACCTTGCTGATGCCTGGCCTGTCCTTGAGCCACTGACCGCCTTTGCTGACACCCAGCCTGGTCCTGAGTTGTTGGCCTTCCCTGCCGACACACAGCCTGTTCTCCAGCTACTGGCCACCTTTGCCAGTGCCTTGCCTGGTCCCAAGCCTTTGGCCACACTTGCCAATGCCCTGCCTGACCCTCAGCAGCTGGCCATCTTCACCAACACCCTGCCAGATATCCAGCAGTCGGTCATCTTTGCCAACGACCAGCCGGACCTTCAGCTATTAACTGTACCTGCCAGATCTCTAGCAATCGGCCATTTCCACTGACCCACAGCCAAACCTCCCAGGTTATCCGATGGTCATCTTCGCCGTCACCCAACCCAACTTCAACCTACCCGAAAGTAGTGGGGTCCTGTGGCTTTCGAGGTTGCCTGGTTCGAGCCCTGCTAATGCTACGTTCAGACCAAAGGTGGCGAGAGAGTTGGCGCCGCTTTGTTCGCCAGTTTGGCCGCCAGCTCCGCCAGGTGTGTTCAAACAGAACGTGAATTCGCTGTGTTGACGTCACAACAAGCAGTCTAGTTACACCAATGCTGCTAGCAAGTTTGCTAGACCGCACACAACAAATACCACACACGAGCAGTTTGTGTTTACTTGTGATCATCATGGATGAGCGACAGAGATCAGTTGCGGTGGCTCTGCTTTATATCAACTTGCGCTGCTGAAACCGGCGTCAGCGTTCGGTTTGGGTTCATAGCATAAACCGGAGACGTGCCCAGCTTGGCGAATTTCATCGGAATTCTGGGTAGGGGGCGTGTATTCTTTCCCAACTGAAGGCGGGTTCTAACCCTACTTGAACGTGATTGGCTATCGCCTGGCGAAATCTTCGCCCAAGTTGGACATTTTTGAACTCCCGCGAAGGTGCGTTCGTCACTCGATTCGCCCAATTCGCACCGCCCGTAATTTCGCCGCGAATTATTCCGCCCATTCACCTCCTCCCATTGACTTTGCATGCATTCGCGCCGCCCAAAAAATTCTCGCCGCCTTTGGTCTGAACGTAGCATAAGAAAGCAAGCTCCCTGCTCCCTGAATCCTCTGTGGCCCTGCCTCCAGAGCCTAGAGCATCCCCTGCAAGCCCCACTTCCTGAATTCAAATTTATTTTATTGTCCTTTTCCTTATGTAGATGCATATATTAGAAAAAAATGAAAAGCCATTCCTCTCAGCCCACTGCAGTGCAATAGAAAAGATAAAAATATATATATTTAAAATTTCCCTAAAAACGATACCTCTAAACCAGTGGTTCGCAACCTTTTTGGGGTCCTGGACCCCCTGCGTATTTTTGATCTACCCTGAGGACCCCTCCACCTGATCTTGGGGGAGGGGGGTTGCAATTTGTAGAAACAGTAGAAACTGCATTTTAAATTGCATTATAGCATTTATTCACTCTTTGGGGCAAAAATAAGAGCTTTCAGTTGTAACTTAGATATAGTTAACAAAACAGAATTCTTATGCAGTAACTTTCAGATATATGTAACAAAACAGAATATGTATTCAGTAACTTTCAGATAGATGTAACAGAATTTTTATGCAGTAACTTTTAACAATGCAAACGGGAGCGAGATCTCTTATTAAAACACAATAAATTACACTTGTGAAACAGATGTAATTAGAGAAAAAAGTCCCGTTACCCTTTATAGTTTAGGTAGATAAAGGTCTCAGTCACATTTGAGTAAAATAATCCTACTTCTATAAATGTCATAGGATATTTTTTTTAAAGATATTTTATTTTCACGGACCCCTTGCAATTACACCACGGACCACTAGGGGTCCGCGGACCCCTAGTGGTTGAGAAACACTGCTCTAAACCATAAAATCGGGGAGGGGGGCAAAAACAGTCAGCCATTAAAGTGCAACACAGTCCAGTTTCAGTTCAAAGTTGACAGCTGGTGTCCATCAATGAGTGACTAGCACTCATGGGTGGGTTTAGAGGGTAGGTGGGTTGGGCATGACTGTTGGGTGGGGCGTGACCAGGGGGGGCGGGGAAACAGTTTGTTAATGACCCTGACTGCTTGTGGATAGAAGCTATTTAGCATTTTGCTGGATTTAGCACAGATGCTCCTGTACCTCTTCCCAGAAGGCAGGAGGGAAAACAGATCGGAAATGGTGGTAGGGATCCTTAATGACGCTGGAGGTTCTGCAAACACAGCATTGATTGTAAATCTCCAGCAGGAAGGGGAGTGGGGCACCAATGATTTTGCTAGATGTCTTCCCTCTCCTATTCAGCTGGTGTTGTTCGGACGCTTTGCAGTTATCGAACCAGGAAGTGAGACCATAGGTTAGAATGCTTAGACAGTAGGTTAAAATACTTAGAATTTGCCCCGCCTCCAGAGTCAGCAGTACTCTCAGTGGCCCAGCTTTCTGTGTCCCTGGTGGTTCAGCTTCCTGTGTCCCCAGTGGCCCAGCTTTCTGTGACTCCAGTGGCCCAGCTTTCTGTCTCCTTCGGCTCTCCCTTCAGTCTTCCGCAGCCCCACCTCCTATGACTCCAGAGGTCCAACCACAAGCTTCCTGTTTACCTGGTTCCTAATCCCTTGGTCCCCGAGCCTCTGACCAGATTCTCCTGTGCTCTGGCCAGCCACCCAAGCGCCCCCTTACTGGTTTCCTGCCATCTGGTCAACCTACTGAGCAGCTCTGCCCATTCGTCTTACTTTCTGATCGACCTCCAGAGCGGTCCTGCCTACATTGCCGGCCTCTTGAGCGGTCCTGCCTAAATTGCTGGCCTCCAGATCAGTCCTGCCCATATCCTCCACGTCATCCTCCTGAGCAGCTCCACCAGTTTGGTCATCCTCCTGAGCTGCTCTGCAGTTTCCCCAGGAAACATTATAGTAGTGACTTAAAATATGAATGAGGATTGTGATAGCGTTACTTGCTACAGTTGCAGTTCTTGATGAAATTGAGAAAATAAAAAAAAACTATAGAGGGTCTATGGGTGCTTCAATGAAATACCTAGGGGGCTTATGGAAATTGTGCCATGAACTTGAGACAAGAGATTTCCCCTTTACTCCATCCAAAATTCCACCATTTCGACCAGCTGACAGTTTTTAACTGACTTGATCAGCTGACTTGGCTACTGAAACAGGTGACGTGCCTTGCTTTCTAAAACCAGCCACTTGTGACTTGAGTCGCAGGCGATGCCGTCAGCCGGCTTGATTCCAGCTGAGACAATGTAGTTTGAAGTGCTGCAACATTCTAAAACGGGTTCGTCTCAACGCAAATCTTTGGTGTAAACTCAGCTTAACAGGTCTACAGGTATACTTAAATTGACCGCAGTGGGAAATGAACTGCTATAACTCGTTAGCATTAGCGCCACACTTCAAACACACACACACACACACACACACACACACACACACACACACACACACACACACACAGAGGACGGGTCACATGATCTAAACACAAGAAATTCAGACCGTTGCGTATGCACAAAACGGAGCCTGAAAGAGGCGTACGCCACTTCCCATGCAACATTTGTGATCTATATGAACAAACTTGATGGGGGAATGTGCGCACCTGTATGTAAAAGCAGATGGTGAGGCAGTGAATTGAAGCCAGATTGTATAATGATGCCTCTCACACATTTAAGTCTGTTTTTTTTTCCGGCTTACGCCATTTTCGGCTTTTGTGCGCACCTGACACCTGACCTCACCTGACAGTGAGGAATTTTGCCAGGGGGACGTGGCGCATGGCAGGATCACGCTACTCCCCCCAGTTCCCCCTTCCCCCTGAACAAGGCACCCCGAAGGACCAGAGGAGGCACTAGCGCAGCGACCAGGATACATATCCACATCCGGCTTCCCACCCGCAGACATGGCCAACTGTGTCTGTAGCGACGCCCAACCAAGCTGGAGGTAAAACGGGGATTCAAACCAGCAATCACCGTGTTGGTAGGCAATGGAATAGACCACTACGCTACCCGGACGCCCTACAGAATTGTTTTATGCTAGAGAAGAATTTTTTTTATTAAATGATTTACAATTTAAAATCAACATTGGAATCCAGCAAGACCTTTTCTTGAGGACGCCCCTGTTGAATGCAGACCAGTCCAAACTTTTTCTTCCTGTTTCACAGCTCACTGATAAACAGCTTGTGTGTGTGTGTGTGTGTGTGTGTGTGTGTGTGTGTGTGTGTGTTTTCTCTAATGGTGATTGTGGCAGGGTATCCAAAGGCAGTTCAGTCAGCCAGTCTACCGGCTTGTCAGACAGTAAGTCAGTCAACCATCAAATCAAGCAGTAAGTAAACCAGTAAGGCATGCGACTGGTAGCTGACTAGCTGTCCAGCTTGCTGGCTGGGTGTCCACAGTCATCATCTGGTTGGCTAAATGATGAGCTACCTAGCCCTTCATTTAGCCAGACAAAACCAGTAGGTCATCTTAGGAGTTAACCTAGTGTCTTACCAGCCAGCCAGTCTATCACACTTGCCAGCCAGAAAGCAAGTCAGCTGTACAGGCCACTGACTGAACCACTGCATGGCCTGTATGGCTGGCCGTCTGGCTGACTGGCTGGTGGACTGGCAGACTGATTGTCTGGCTTTCTGGGTGACTGGTTAGCAGACTGATATGTTGGCTGTGTTGGTGACTAGCTGGCTCACTGTTGTCCGTCTGGGCAGTCAGGTGATTATGAGGGAGCCATTTGGTTTTACAACATAATAATACAGCCTCTCTCTCTCGCCTGGCCTTGTACAGAGGGGGGCACCAGTGGGCCGGCAGGGGAGTGATTAAGTTTTTAGGGAGCGGGCTGGTAGATTCAGAGGTCAAAGGGTAAAGAGAGGGGATTTATTAGGGGTGTAAATTAGACCCAGACATCTTCCACCGCTGGCGCCCCCCTTTCCTGGAACTACCAACACACACATACACACACACACACACACACACACACACACACACACACACACACACACACACACACACACACACACACACACACACACACACACACACGTGGGCACACATTTTGATTTTAAAGTGAGATTTTACTTGAAATGTTCACATCGAGGGATTGAGTGCACAAATTTGCTATGTTCTCTCTCCATCGGTCTCCCTGTCTCTCTCTTACTCATTCTCTTTCAGTGTCTCTACCTGACAGGTAGAAATGCTACACTAGTCGCCCCGCAGGTGATAAAGAGGAAGAAGATGATGATGATGATGATGTTACAACCTCTTGTTTTGCAATCCTTGGTCTGACATAGTTGTTGTTATGTGTTGTGAGACCAGCTATGTTATATGGTCTGGAGACAGTGGCACTGATGAAAAGACAGGAGGCAGAGCTGGAGGTGGCAGAGCTGAAGATGCTAATATTTTCATTGGGAGTGATGAAGAAGGACAGAATTAGGAACTATTCGAGGAACAGCTTCTTCACCTCTCTTCTGCGCTCCCTGTTATTTTGGACAATTGAAATACTTGGGATTAACTATCCAAAGTAGCGGGGAGTGCAGAAGAGAGATGAAGAAGAGAGTGCAGGCAGGGTGGAGTGGGTGGAGAAGAGTGTCAGGAGTGATTTGCGACAGAAGGGTATCAGCAAGAGTTAAAGGGAAGGTTTACAAGATGGTTGTGACCCCAGCTATGTTATATGGTTTGGAGACAGTGGCACTGACGAAAAGACAGGAGGTGGAGCTGGAGGTGGCAGAGTTGAAGATGCTAAGATTTTCATTGGGGGTGATGAAGAAGGACAGGATTAGGAACGCTTATATTAGAGGGACCGCTCAGGTTGGACGGTTTGGAGACAAAGCAAGAGAGGCATGATTGAGATGGCTTGGACATGTGTGGAGGAGAGATGCTGGGTATATTTGGAGAAGGATGCTGAATATGGAGCTGCCAGGGAAGAGGACAAGAAGAAGGCCAAAGAGGAGGTTTATGGATGTGGTGAGGGAGGACATGCAAGTGGCTGGTGTGACAGAGGAAGATGCAGAAGACAGGAAGAAATGGAAATGGGTGATCCGCTGTGGCGACCCCTAATGGGAACAGCCAAAAGTAGTAGTCGTCGATATTAGAGGAACAGCTCAGGTTGGACAATTTGGAGACAAAGCAAGAGAGGCGAGATTGAGATGGCTTGGACATGTTCGGAGAAGAGATGCTGGGTATATTGGGAGAAGGATGCTGAATATGGCGCTGCCAGGGAAGAGGAAAAGAGTAAGATCAAAGAGGAGGTTTATGGATGTGGTGAGAGAGGACATGCAGGTGACTGGTGTGACAGAGGAAGATGCAGAGGACACGAAGAGATGGAAACAGATGATCCGCTGTGGCGACCCCTAACGGGAACAGCCGAAAGTAGTAGTAGTAGTAGTAGTAGGTCTAATATAGTTGTTGAGGATGTGCAGAGCCCAGTACTTGTATTTGTATCTGTATTTGTTGAAGCAGCAAAATTATTTGTAATAATAACAATAATAACAATTTATTTATATAGCACTTTTCAACAAAGTTAGAAAGTGCTTTACAAGACAAAGGAAAAAAAATGGTAGCCAAACAAAGATAAAAAAACAATTTAAAAAGTTTACTCGAATAAAATTGGAAATGGGCGTAACAATCCTGTTTTTGTTTTAATTACACTTTTATATTAAAGTGTTACAAAAAGTGTTCTTCAATAAACTATTATAATGATGATAAACACTTAAATGTAATACTGGTTTATGGCTTTCATAACCCCAGCAATAAACACGTATAACCATAAACATCATTGATAATGGGCGTCTGCATCTTCTAAGTTGAAATAGTGGCACAGCAGCTTTGCTAGAATAGCTATTAATAGTTTTCCCTCTTTCCAGCGTGATATCTGCAACAATGTGCTGCATAACCTGATTGAGCAGTGAGCACAGCGTGTAGGTGAGCTAGCTAGCACTACACTGCCAGAGCTAATGTAGGCTAATCTCTTCAAATAAACTCCGCTTCACATATTGCAGGTCCAACAGGAAAACAAAAGACAAGTAATGTTATAATAAACTACCGCTGCTAACCAGTTAAGGGAAAAAACAGCACGAAACTGTCCAGACCCATGGCACACCTGTGCTGCACATGTAAGTAGAAGCGAATATGTTCAATACATGGCAATCATCTCGGCACTTAACAGCGTATACTGTTTTGCTCTGTTTATGCCAGGGGACCTGATCCTTGGGATAGATCAATTTCTGTTGCAGCGTATTTTGGAGTTTGAAAGCAACTGAGACGTGATGTTTGGAAAATACACATCTCAACTGTTACGAAACCCCCACCACATATGGAATCACCACTGGTTTACACTTAAGACAGCTGTTGTCCTTCTCCTCTCTTCGATCAACTGGTGCAATGTTTGGGCATCTTCCTGACTTTGGCAAACGCCCAGTTAGGATAACCACACTTAACCAGGGCCTGTTTAATGTGGGATTTCTCCCCTTCTCTGGCCGCTGTGTTGGTGGGGACATTACCAGCTTGGTGGTACAGCGTCCTGATGACTCCTAGTTTTTGCTCCAGTGGATGATGAGAGTCAAACGTTAAGTACTGGTCAGTATATGTTGGTTTACAGTAAATTTCAACAATCAAATGTCCCCCATCACCAATTGCAATTCACAGACTAAGAAAGCTAACCTGTCATTTTTCACATCTTCCCTGGTGAACTTGATGTGGTTGTCCACAGTTAGTGCGGTCGGTGAAATGTGATACGTCCTGAGATTTAATTTTAATCCAGGTTGTCATCCACAAAGGCTAGGTGGTGTCCCTGGATAGGACGTCAGAGTCCTCTTTTCCACTTCCTCCATATACAAAATGGCCACTTTAGGTGAAACTTGGGAACCCATAGCACACCCATGCTCTGCCTGTGAAACTGTTCTTGACTTCTACTCTTAAAGACTCTTTTTATTTGTAAAGACTCTTACTGTGTGAGTATGTATATAGAGCCACAATATATATAGTGGTATGGCAGCAATCATTTCTGGGTGTCAGGTTGGGACACTATTTTTTTGTATTCGGGTGAGAGTGTGGAAAAAGGAGATGCAGAGGCCAGGTCCAGAGTTTAGGCTCTTTATTTAGCTCAAAGGAGGTCGATACATGACAGGGTGTGTGTGTGTGGCTCTATAACATTAGCCACAACAATACAGGCTTATTAGTGATTGAAATTCTAGTATAGACAGCAACAGCAAACATACGCTAGACATAGGCATCTACACAGATAGCAGCTAGCATGCAGAGTGAAAGGCTAACACACAGTTAACAGTTAGCATGCAGAGCTAAAGGCTAATAATCACAGTGTAATAAAATAGCAATTAGCAAACATTGAATTCAAACTGTACAATAAATGAATGAGTCACTTCAACAGTCACTACACAGTGGGCATTCAGTGTACAAGGGAATAAACAACAGAAAATTAGTGACTGCAATGCACAGACAATAACTATCACAGTGCAGTAAAAACAACTATCACAGACTATTACAAGCTAACGGCTAGCTCCGAATCATGTCATGTAAACAGATGGAAATAACTAACTCTGCAGAATATGATCGTGGCTAAATATAAACACTAACAGTGTGTAACAGAAACATGAAATATTGAACTCACATTACATGGACGCACACGTTAAACGAAATGTCCATCGAAAGTCATCATGATCCAAGATAAATGAGGTTTTGCTGTCATCTGCATGTCTCACTCACTGTTGTGTTAGTGGGCACAGTTCACATGCAGAAGTCAAGTCAAGCCCAATATCACAAATTTGCCTCAGTGGGCTCTACAGCAACACAACATCCTGTCCCTAGACCCTCTCATTGGATAAGGAACAGAACATCATCAAGCAAGGAGATACAGGAAGAAAAAAAAAAACACACACAGAGGCACAGTCGTTTTTACAGCCACCCGCAAATTTGGTATAAAAATTTGACATCATGGAAACCTCCTCTATGTCCTGGTAGCATCCTGGGGTAGAGCAGGGAGTCTGGTGAGCCGTGCTACTGGGCGAGTGTAGATCCAGTCATTCACTTGGACGACCGCAGTCCTCACTCGGCCATCTGCCCCAGGTATGATGGTCTTCACTGTTCCCACTTGCCAGAGAGCCCTTGGAGTCTGCTGATCAATGAAGAGGACTACAGCTCTGAAAATTATGTCAGTTTTTTTCAGTATTCAATTTCTGCCATGTTTGCAAGGTGGGCAGGAAGTGCCGTATGAAGTGCCTCCAGAAATGACCGGCCAGTACTTGAGTATGTCTCCACCACTTGCAACTGAGCAGTTCTGATTCAGGGTAGACCACTTGTGATAGGGAGCAGTACGGCCGCCCCATCAGCAAGGAGTTGGGTGTGACAGGATCTGGGTCTGAGATGTCAGTGGACACATAACCCAAAGGTCTGGAGTTCAGGATACTCTCTACCTCCATCAAGATGGTCCTCAGCACCTCCTCAAATATGGTCTGATCGAGGGCTGGCGTCACTGATCTCACCTCTCTTTCCCAAGACCCACTGAGCGGAACCGGATCTGTTCTGCCACCAACTGGGCTCGGAGGGCAGGCTCCAGGGCATTGAATGCGTCATGCAGTTCTCCACTTCCTCTTTTGAATTTGGTGCCTTGATCGGAAAATAGCTCAAAGGGATCCCCCCTACGAGCGATGAAACGTTGGAGCGAATCAGAAAGAATCAAAAAGGAATCAGCATCCATATTAGCTAGCAGGTCTAGGTGGACTGTATGAGTTGCAAGACACTTGTACAGGATTCCCCACCTCTCACAGTTCGTTGTCCCACTTTTGACAAGCATAGGGCCGGAAGCAGTCCATCCTGGTTGAATAGAAGGTAGGTTGGAAGAATCTCAGGCTTGAAGGGGGAAAATCGGCCATTCTTGGAACCTCGAGTTGGCCTCTCCACTTCCTGCACTCAGGGCAGTTGTGTTGATGCTTCCTCACTGCTTGTCTACCCCTCAATATCCAGTACTTCCTGCGCAGCTCAGCAAACACACGTTCAGCTCCAGGGTGATGCAGCTGGTTGTCACAGTGTTGAACTAGGAGCTTTGTGACTCGTTGAGAGGGGGCTAGAAGTACTGGGTGCAGAACTTCCTGGCTCAGGCTATTACACCTGTGGAGTTTTCCTCCTACTCGGATCAGGTCAGAAGACTCATCATACTCAGTGGCAAGGGTGAGCAATCTGCAACTGGCTGGGATGGCCTTTCCTGTTCTGATTAGCACATACTCCTCAGGAAAGCTCTCCATCTGAGAATGCCTCAGGAGAGCCAACTCTGCTCTGCTGAAGTCGTCAGCAACAGGGTGAGCAGTGCTGTCAGCCGCCCCATGCAGAGACTATGTGGTAGCTTTCAGGAGTTCATGATATGTGCTTAACTGTTGGCCATCAGGTATTGCCAGGCTAGTTGACTTTGTCAGCAGGCCACAAAACACTGTCTTCCTCAGCTCCTCTACCTTTTCTCTAGGTTTTCCGGCTAGTGCCTTTGGACAGTGGTTGGCCAACAGCTGAAAAAAGGGTGGCCCTTGACCCCAGCGATTACCCCCAGCGAGATGAGTCAGTGTCTTTCCTCTTGTGATATCGTCAGCAGGATTAGCTGTAGAGTCGATATAGCGCCAGGCTGCAGGGTCAGATAGCGCTTGTATCTCTGCAACTCTGGTTCCCACGATACCTTATACCGGCATGAGTCTGACTGGAGCCAGTTAAGTACTGTGGTCGAGTCTGTCCAGTATACCACCTCCTGGATGTCAAAAGTGAGCTCTCTCTCTTCATGACTGAAGCAAACTGTGCTCCCGTCAGGGCTCCGCACAGTTCCAACCTGGGAATTGAGAGTTGGTTCTTGGGTGTGAATCTTGATCTTGTGGCCAAGAATACGTGGACTTGTCCTTCACCCTCATCAATGTGCAGATGTGCTACAAACCCATATGCATGTTCAAAGGCGTCGTAGAACACGTGAATGCTCTGGCTACTGTTGCTGCAGTCCAGGCTGTGGTTGGTATAGCATCTTGGCAGTGTTACTTGTGACAGCTGAGGAAGCTCACTTTTCCACAACCACCAGGCTTGGAGCAGGTCTTTTGGTAGGCAGGGATCATCCCATCCTCTTTCTTGTCCCAGAGACACTGCACGATGACCTTGGCTATTGTGGCATAAGGGGTGATGAACCCAAGAGGGTCGTACTGCTGGGCAAGCAGTTTATAGCTGTTGCGCACTGCAGGTTCTGGACTTCCACTCTGGCGGTGCTGGGAAAAAACACCGAAAAAAAAACACACACACACAGAGGCATAGCCATTTTTACAAGTATTGCCCCCTGTATGTGAAGTATGTGGACTGAAGACACAGCTTCAGGAGCAAACCTGATACCTCCAGTCAGTTAAGATTGAAGCAGTCACTTAGATGAGTGATGAAATGTTTCTCTCTCTCAATAAACGTTGTCTCCAGATGAACTGATTCAACTTTCTGTGATTTTCTTACCTGGATTATTGAGCATCCATAAAGACACCCTGCAGTGTATCTACCCTGGCTCTTCATGCACTCATCACCAGATTGTTGCCTCAGCTGCAGTTGGTGGTGAAACACTTCAGGCCTCTCTAATTATTTAGAGCTTATTCTTCATGCTT
Source organism: Lampris incognitus (assembly GCF_029633865.1). NCBI lineage: Eukaryota > Metazoa > Chordata > Actinopteri > Lampriformes > Lampridae > Lampris > Lampris incognitus. The sequence goes on from NC_079218.1 coordinate 14,237,312, forward strand.
TAACTGTTTTTCTCATGTTATCCTGTGCTAATGGCTGTCACCTGCTTATTTGCCTGCCTGTCTGCCTTCGCCAGCCATCTCCCCTCTTATTTTGCCACCATTTCCCACTTCATTTTGTTAATAAATCCATCTCATTGATTTACCTTCAAGTCTGTGTCTGTGCTTGGGTCCACTTTGCAAATCATGACACTCTGAAGACAAGCGACGGTCCAGTCTCTGATGACTTCCGCGTATATGTCTGTTGCCACCGTGGGTCCTGGACCTAGTGGATGAAGGAGAGAAAGTTTGGAATCGAATCGGAGTTGGAGAGATCTTGTTAGTTGGGCTTGGACTGGGGGTACCCACAAGGCTGAGAAATGTGTATCGTAGAGTGCAAGCGGCTTTGGTGAGAAGATTGGCTATGGTCTGATTGCTGTGAGAATAACATGACTGGAGAAGAATTGCTGTCGACTAGCTCATTGCCTGAGTCGGATGGATTGATTTGCAGTTTGGGATCCATGGTGAGTCAGTTTTTGCTTTGTATTCCGAGGTACCATTAGTCTGTTTTGAATTAATGTGATCGAGTGCAGCCACAAAGCATGGTCTGTCATCGAGAATGGAGACATCAGAGCTGGATGGGTTGATAAGTCGGCTTGCCAGGTGATTAGGAGAGTGGTTGAGGCGTGGCCCTGAACCTTAGTTAACAAGTTAACTTCTTTACAGGCAGGGAAGGGAACAAGAAGGTAAAGTTTATTTAATTCAAGTGCTTCCATGTTCTAGTCATGTTCAGTGGATGAAATATAAGAGGACACTGAAGTTGTTCAGGTGGCTCGTGTCTGTTAAGACTCTGTGTTTGTTCATTCCATCTTTTATTGTGTGTTGTGTATCTCTGTATGCACACACACACACACACACACACACAGTTTGGAGCTACCAGATGAGAACGGTAAACTGGGGAGGGAGTGGAGGTGGAGTAGTGAAAGGGAGGTGGAGGAGTGGAATTAGAAAGCTGAAAGCATGCATTGTTTCCAATGACTACACAGTGTGGCTAAGAGTCCAACACCCCCCCCCCTCGCACACACACACACACACATACAGAGGGACTGTGTGCTTGAATCAGGCAGACAGATTAGTGTGTGTCATACTTTAACAGCCTGTGTCAGCCTATAGCTTCAACACACACACACACACACACACACACACACACACACACACACACACACACACACACACACACACACACACACACACACACACACACACACACACACACACACACACACACACACACAAAGTTGCATTAACATGCATACATACTACAATACATCACAGAAAGTTGAATCAGTTCATCTGGACACAACATTTATTGAGAGAAACGTTTCATCACTCACCTAAGTGACCTCTTCAGTCTGTACTGACTGCAGGTATCCCCACCCCTATAAATAATAATGTATTGTTTATAAGGGTAGAGATACCTGCAGTCAGTTTAGACTGAAGAGGTCACTTAGGTGAGTGATGAAACGTTTCTCTCAATAAACATTGTGTCCAGATGAACTGATTCAACTTTCTTTTATTTACTTACCTGGATTATTGAGCATGCATGAAGACATACATACACACATACACCAATTATGAACACAAACCCTCAGCCACATACTCCTACACATCAATAAAACACATATATGTATGCATATTGTCAGTGTTTCTTTAATGTGTGTATTAACTTCCCTAGTTTCCATGTAAATGACCTGTTATGTCTGTCAGGTGATATCACAACCAACAACGCAACACTTCCTGTGAATTCTGTGGGTGTGACAGCCTCACAGAGGTCCTCAGTTCAGAGTGCCTCACTGCTGTTTTCACAGACGTCTTGAGCTTTAAGAGGCGCCCGGCTGTCGTACACAGCGAGGAGACATGCCGTCCTTCAACCGGCTCTGACCTCTGGCCTCCAACCCCCAGCTGGAGAGGGGTCAGTGTAGTGAGAAGCCCCTAAACAAGAATTTATTAATTATCTAAAATTATGACAGCCAGCAAAACTGTCACTTTTTAGTTATCTGTAAATACTTTGGACTTGGACACATTTTCAATTTAAATGTCATGCCCGGAATTCTTGCTGTCTTCACTCATCCACTATTCCCTACATACAAAACACTCCACAGTGTACTCTATTGGGAGTAATATACAGATATTATAGACGCTACTGAATCATCATTCTGTGTCTTCTTCTCGTCCTGTCATGCTATATTTTACAATGAAAAAGAAACATGAGCAGAGCTGAGAAGAGGCGAAGCATTGCATTGTGGTATTTTTACATAAAGCAGTGTACACGTAACACTAAATAAGGATGTGGATTGTGGGAATGTTTGAGGACACTAAATAGTAAATAAATGTTACAGTTAAGAGTTCGGACACTCAAAACTACACGGAGGAAGGGGATTATAATGTTTTATGTAGAAAACAGCGGGCAATTTCTGACACAGCTTAAATTTAATTGTTCTTGCCTTAAAGATGTATGGCAGGCACCATGTTAGATTCGGCAAGAGCATCGCTGCATCATCAGCTGCTTCTGATTGGCTGTTCACAGGTTTCCATGGGCTATAACGTTGTAACCACCTGGTAACAACCTGGCAACCACCTCTTCAACACTTTCAGTTCACCCACACATATTTTGTCTAGGAAACAAATGTTCTATCTGTTAATATCATTTCTTTTCCTCTGCTGCTGGGATTCAAACTAACAACCCGATGGTCCAAAGCCTTCCAGACAGACAGACAGACAGATAGACAGACAGCGGCAGGCCTCCACACACTGGCTGCTCTCTCTGGCTGGCTTGGGGGTGGAGGGCAGCTGGGGTTATTTTAATGTGTGTGAGTGAGTGTTGGCCAGTGGATTAAAGGAGATTCACTGAGGCCTGTGTGTTTGTGGTGGTAACCTTCGACACACAGGAAGCCGTATGGGGAGTTTTGACATGGCAGCACCACACAGAGATCTGAGATATCTGTGTGTGTGTGTGTGTGTGTGTGTGTGTGTGTGTGTGTGTGTGTGTGTGTGTGTGTGTGTGTGTGTGTGTGTGTGTGTGTGTGTGTGTGTGTGTGTGTTTGTTTGGGGAGAGTCGGATCAAAGCACAGAACACACTGTGTCCTCAACACATCAGGTCATGGTTCAACCATACACACACACACACACACACACACACACACACACACGGACAAAATGCTCTTAATGCATGTATATACTCACAAAACACAAACACAAACATATTATGCATGTATCTCTCTCTCTCTCTCTCTCTCTCTCTCTCTCTCTCTCTCTCTCTCTCTCTCTCTCATGGCTCTTGGCCTCCCAGTGAGCGCTCCATTGACTTTGGAGAGTTTGTGGTTTTCGGCGGTTTGCTCCTGAGTATCGGCCCACAGAAGACGTTTTCAAACCAACGCTGACGCCGATCAAATGACTCCTGTTCACTCCAGGAGCTGAGGCTAAACACACACTGCCGAGAGTGTTGACCCACACTGAGAGGGCTTGTGTGTGTGTGTGTGTGTGTTGGGGGGCTGTAGGTGTGTGGGTAGCATACAGCAGCTCCAACAGAGGCTCGTTTGATACAACTGGTGACATTTCGATCTTCAAAACCTGTTTTTATTTACGTATTTCGTTCCATTCTGTAATGCTGCATTTTGTTTTGATTCCAAAAAGGATATTAAAAAAACTAGATGAGTTCCATGTCATAGCTTGTCACTTTTTTTCCAGACACACACTTCAAACATACATTTTAACATGTTAGAATGCTACGATTTCATTTAGCAGACGCTTTTATCCAAGTCGACGTACATCTGAGAGTTAATACAACACAAGCAAGGATCTAGTCAGGAAGCGACAACGCAAGTAAGTGCCAAAAACTAGGTTCCAGTCCAATAGGACACAGGTGTCATCAGGCAGTGCACAAGGGCAAAGCCTAGGGTACACAGAAGAAGGTTTTTTGCATTTTTATTAATACCATCAGGTGTGGCGGTGTTCATGAAAGAGCTGAGTCTTGAGCTCCATCTTAAAGATGGAGAGGGAGTCAGTGGATCGAATGGAGTTTGGTAACTTGTTCCACCACCGGGGAACTACAGAAGAGAAGCGTCTAGCTAGTGACTTAGGGCCCCGTTGTGTCGGAAGTGCCAGGCATCTTTCACTGGCAGAGCATAGTGAGTGGGACCAGAGTGTAGACCTGAATGAGGGAGCTCAGGTAGAAAGGAGCCGTTTTAGTTGTTGTTTTGCAAGCGAGCATCAAACTTTTGAATATGATGCGGGCAGCTACTGGGAGCCAGTAGAGGATATGAACAGCGGAGTGACGTGCTGTTTTGGGTTGGTTGAAGACCAGACGTGCCGCCGCATTCTAGAACATATGAAGAGGTTTGAAAGTGCATGCAGGGAGACCTACAGTAAGGAGTTGCAGTAGTCAATGCATGATATTACAAGAGTCTGTGCCAGGAGTTGTGCTGCATGCTCAGACAGGTAGGGTTCTAATTTTCTTGATGTCGTACAGGGCAAATCGGCACGACCGAGCAATCGAGGCCATGTGAACCTTAAAGGTTAGTTGGTCATCAATCATGACACCCAGGTTTCAGGCAGACTTTGTGAGCATGAGTTGGATTGATCCGAGCTGGATATTGATCTGTTGTTGTAAGGATGGACTGGCTGGGATAACAAGGAGCTCAGTCTTAGATAGGCTAAGCTGAAGGTGGCACTCTTTCATCCATGCAGAGATATCAGCAAGGCATGACGATATCTGTGCCGAGACTGTGAGGTTTATCTGGCGGGAATGATGGGAAGAGCTAGGTATCGTTAGCATAGCAATGGTATGAGAAACCATGGGAGCGGATGATTGCACCAAGTGAGATAGTGTATATTGAGAAGAGAAGAGGACCGAGCACTGACCCTTGAGGCACTCCTGTGGATAAGCCGTGGAGTTTGGACATTTCGCCCCTCCAAGATACTCTAAAAGATCTCCCTGAGAGGTTGAACATAAACCAGCGGAGGGCAGATCCTGAGACACCAAGCTCAGTGAGTGTGGAGAGGAGGATTTGGTGGTTAACCCTGTTAAAGGCAGCTGACAGATCTAGCAGCAATAAAGCTGAGGACTGACCAGCAGCTCTAGCTAAATGCAGTGATTCCATTACTGAGAAGAGAGCAGTCTTGGTAGAGTGACCCTGCGTAAAGCCAGACTAATTCACATCCTACAGATTGTTCTCAGAAAGGAATTCAGAGACTTGGTTAAAGACTGTGTTCAAGTATTTTTTGATAGAAAGGGTAGGAGAAAAACTGGTCTGTAGTTTTCAACCTGGGCTGGGTTGAGTGTATGTTTTTTGAGCAGCAGGGTGACCCGAGCTTGCTTAAATGCTGTGGGGAACACACCTGTTGTAAGCGAGAAGTTGATGATGTGTGTGACTGCGGGGTTATGTGCGGGGAAATAGTCTGTGAGAGGTTGGATGGTATCGGGTCCAGCAGACAGGTAGTGGGACAAGAGTAGGGATCGACCGATTATCGGCTTAGATATTTGTCATTTTTCAAATTATAATTATTGGCATATTTTTATTGGCCAAGCAGATATTTTTTTTAAATCACATATCGAAAATGTTTATTATTTCCTTACATACAGAAAAAATGGGTTTTGAAACAGTCACATGAAGAGGAGAGATGTGAAAAGAGGAGAAAGGGGAAACTTGTAGAAAAAATGCAAGCAAGAATGGTCAGGGTGTGTGTTCAAAAGCATAACTACAGCATTATCAGGAGTAAAATCTAGTAGACACTCCAATAAATGCAGCAATCAAATTTCGTTGCACAGGAGCAAGGTTATGAAAATAAACTTCAAAATTAAGCTACAATCTTTATATAGTTGATACTCACCTGAACATTTTTCAAGGCATTTATAAATTTTGCAAAAGTCTTTAAACCTTCTCAGCATTGGCAACATCATTCCTTCAAAATACATTATTGACAGTTGCTTTTAAAAACTGTCATAAACTTTCACAAAGGGACAGAGCAAAGGCCAACTCTTTGGTAAACTGGTAGGGCTATCAATGAATGTTCCAAATTTGTATATAACTAAATCATGGGGGGGGGGGCAAAAAAAAAAACACATGGGAGGATTTTGTCTGTGTCCCATTCCTCAACTTCCGTGCCGGCTACTCCTGCTGAATCTCCAAACTGGGAGCGCACAGACTCCCATCTACTGCAGGTAATACACTGACAATTGATAAGTACCTCATGCAACTCCATGTCAAAAAACCCAAACTATCACTTTAAAAGATAAGAGAAAAGAAAAATAATGACACTAATGTACATTTTCCATTCAGTTCAGTCAAAGCCTGCTGGGAGCACTTTAACCAATTTATGTGGAATTATTTTAATATTATAATTATTCAGTATGATCAGTTTACTTCCTGGTGTCCATGCTGTTTAATTCATTCCATTTTCAAGTTTTGGAAGTTATTTTATTTTTTAATTAAAAAAGAATTCCACTCAGATTGTTATCTAGTGCCTTGAACATCATGCACTTCATTTTTTCAAATATTTTCTGTCTCACACAAAATTCAATCAAACATATGTTCATTTAAAGGCAGCCTTGTGTTGGGTTTGTGTTGCTGTAAATTTTGGCACAATTTTTTACATTTACTGCAACTGAATATCGGCCCCAAATATCGGTTATCGGCTGCCATAACTTAAGAATAATTGATATCGGTATCGGCCCTGAAAAAAACCCCATATCAGTCGACCCCTAGACGAGAGTCCAGCATAAGTTTGGATATTTCTTCCTCAGTCAGGGGGGAGAATGAAGTGAATGAGGCAATGTTAGTTGGCAGCAGCAGACAGAGTTGGTCAGGCTCTGAGAACTGGTTACTGATAGCAGAAACCTTATCAGTAAAGTATGAGGCAAACATGTCTGGGGTGAAGAGAGTGGAGGTGGGAGGAGGAGACGGATTGAGTAGTGAGTTAAAAGCAGAAAATATTTTTCGAGCATCAGTGGCACCACAGATCTTATTGTGATAATAAGTGGTCTTAGACATTTTTAAGCTGGAGGAGAATGATGCTCGGAGACACTGATAGTCACTGAGGTCAGTGGACTCTGGTTTTATGACATTTTCTCTCTGCCACTCCAAGCCCCACCCTTTGCTCTCTGATGACCTCAATGAGCCATGGACTGGACTGGGGGGGGGGATTACGAGCAGATTTGGATGCTCTAGGGCTGATATTGTTAAGAGGAGGTTAGCAAGGAACAGAGTGTGTCTGCAGCCTCGTTGACAGGGAGTGAAGAGAATTCATTATGAGGAGGCATGTAAGCCAAGACCTCACTGGAAAGCTGGGTCGGTGTTAAGGGACTGGATGTTTCGGCGGAAGGAGACCATTTGTGGAGGAACATCAGGATGTTCCGATAAGGAGGCTGTGGATTGAATAAAGAAGTGGTCTGACAGATGTAAGGGGGTGACAGTCAGATTTGCTGTGGAGCAGTTCTGAGTCAAAATCCGAGCAAGAGTATTGCCCGCTTTGTGTGTGGGAGGGGTGGGAACCTGTCTGAGGTCAAAAGAGGACAGAAGAGACAGGAAGTCAGTTGCTTGGGTTTTGTCAGTATGGATATTCATGTCTCCACGACAATCAGTGGTGCGTCATCATCAGGATTGGCTGAGAATAACATGTCTAGTTCGACTACAAAGTTCCCCTTGACACCCTGGTGGGCAGCATATGACAAACACAAATAGCTTAATAGGAGCAGTAACCCTGATTGAATGGTATTCAAAGGTAGAGTAGTTGCTTAGCAGAGAAAGTGTGGCGAATTTCCAGTCTTTGGAAATGAAGACACCAGTACAGCCTCCATGCCCAACAGAATGGAGTGTGTGTGAAAAAGCAGAGTCAACAGAGAGTGCAGCCAGTGTGGCAGTGTTTTCTGGATGTATCCAGGTTTCGGGCAGGGCTAGTACCTGAATGTCTGACAGATTAGCAAGTGCTTGGACAAATTCTGTTTTATTTACAGCCGATTGGCAATTCTATAAGCCAAAAGTAAAGGAGGAGTGAAGTGAATAGCAGAGGCTTTCCTGAGTGAATAGAGGTTCTCAGGGTTGCATCGCCTGTGACAGACGCATTTTTTTCCGATAACCTTGATTGACAGGATGTCTTTGTAGCGCATGGTGAGTGAGGCAGGTAACGAGAGACAATAGTAGAAAAGGGAATT